>NC_034594.1:3919791-3935997 GCF_900095145.1 Mus pahari | reverse complement strand
TACATCATCTACATCTACATCTACATCTACATCTACATCATCTACATCTACATCTACATCTACATCTACATCATCTACATCTACATCTACATCTACATCTACATCTACATCATCTACATCTACATCTACATCTACATCTACATCTACATCTTCTCTTTGTACCCATTTTGCTCTGAGGGTGCTATCAGACATAGGAATATGGGAGATAGAACCTGAGCATGTAGCCCAAGTTTTTCTGGACTGAAGAAACTGACAGGAAAAGTGGTAGTTGGCAGGTGAAGCACCCCAGTATTGGCAGCAGACTTCCTTTCGCTGGTGAGTTAGTCATGCAGCGAGAATGTTTTCCATAAACCAAACAAATGCAGCCACTGAAAAGCAGCCGTGCAAACACAGATTCCAGGCGATGCTGGATCCTGGGGAGGCAGAGTGAGATCCGAGGTCCACAAAGACAGGGAGAATGAGCTAACCCCTTTATTCTCCTATAGGAAAAGCGAGGGTAAGCTCTTGCCTTTCAAGCAAGAGGAGCTGAATTTACCTTTGTTACAGTCTGGGCCTTGAAATGGACTTGGTCAGATCTCTGTGAGTTCGATGGCAACCTCAACCACATAGCAAAGGGCTTAGCTATGGAGCCAGGGCTTAAAAAGTGAGACATTGTGGCACATGTTTACAATCCTAGCTCTGGTCAGGTTGAGGCAAGCAGATCTCAGAAGGTCTCTGTCTAGCCTCCTTGTTGTGTTCCTAGCCTGATAAAGATGACAAAAATAAAATGATAAAAAATTTAAAGAAAAAATTAGGTTTTGAAGAAAAGTATGGTCTAAAATTGGCAATTGAAAATTCAGAGTTATTCTAAAAGAAGGGAGATGATTAATATCTAAAAAGAAGGGGCATACTAATCAAACTGGGACTTCTAAATACCATCATTAACATAGGTAATAAAATAAAGCTTGTGGTAGATGTGTCCAGTGACTTCAAATCCATGTTCCACCTTTCATTGCATGTGTGTGTGTGTGTGTGTATGTGTGTGTGTGTGTGTGTGTGTGTGTTTAATGATTGTGTGCAAGTGGGTGAGCAAGTGAAAGTCTAGAAGACAAACTCAAGACTCTAGTTTTTGTCTGCGCCTTATCCACTTCTTTGACCCCCATGTGATTTGTGTATTCAGTGTTTTCCTCCCTGTTACTGTGAAGGAAGAAGAGTCATGGAGTTTCACTCCTGGACAGTGTGTGAACTATTATGAAAATGGTAAAATGTGTAATGTAAAGAAGAACTCAGTAACTCAAAATGCATATTTTAGTTGTCAGTGTAGAAAACCTGTGAACCAGATACAAATCTTCGAACAATTGTGAAGTAATACAATTCTTATTTTAAGAGAAAAAAAAAAAGATGTAGAAGCATAAATGTGTGCGGAAGGGGGACAGAGTTCCAGTCCAGTCTGTTCTACAGAGTGAATTTCAGGATAGCTAGGGCTACACAGAGAAACCCTGTCTCGAGAAAAAAATAAAAATAAAAAAATAAATAAATAAATAAACAAACAAACAAACTAAATGGCCAGTGGAAGACTTACCTCTTCCCTGCAGACATTTCAGTAATCACAACACAACTAAACACCTGGGGGTGGGGCTATAGCACAGGGGTAGAATGCTTGACTGCCACATATGAGATACTAGGCTCAATCGTCAACACTGCAAAGAGAACAAAATTATATATCACAAAAAAAGCAAATATAAGTGATTCATATGCATAGCATGATATGAAAAAAATATAATAGGGGTTATACAGATATGTCCGTAATATTATAAAAAAATGTATTCATGGCAGTTTATAAATCCAATCAAGGTGAACAGAAAAAGCAGCTAAAGCCATCTTTCTACCTTGTTTCTGAGAGCATGCTGGTGGCACACACATTCCTGTATGTCAGTTTCTCTTGCCTTGATGTTTAATGGAATGAACACACATGTTATGTGCATGTGTGGGTGAACGTGGGAGTACACACACACACACACACACACACACAGAGAGAGAGAGAGAGAGAGAGAGAGAGAGAGAGAGAGAGAGAGAGCAAAGCACACAAGGAGACTGAAGTCCCAGGGTGGATCGAGTAACAAGAGCCAGTACCCAGTCTGTTTGCTGCAAAGGCTCTTAGGTGGTTGAAGGGTAATGAATGAGTTTCCCTTTTCCATGGGAATTGGATGGTTTGTGCCATCAGAGAGTCCGGATAATCTAGACAAAGACGGGGAAGTGGTTCCTGCTACAGGACCCAACAGGTGGGAGATTTGAAAGTCTACTGAGCAATTCCTTTGAGGGTGGCTAGCCTACCATATGTATGCTTCTTTTGGAGAAGGACCTGGAAATCAGTCATCATACATGCTTAAGTGATAAATACATTAATCTACCTAGGCCCTTTCTATTTGTCTGCCTTTCTTGGGCCAGACTCCTAGCCCTCATTGGGAACTGCTTTTTTGTTAAAGACATTACAAGACAGGCAAACAAGTCACGGCAAAACTGCATATTGAATTCAGTAGGGAAGAAAGCAAAGAGGAAGGGTAGGGAGCAAGAGAAAAGGAATATAAGAATACATTAGCACTAAATTTAAAATTGTATTAACACCTTAGGTAACCCATGACTAGTTGGAAGAAGTCAAGTCACCTTAGGTAACCCATGACTAGTTGGAAGAAGTCAAGTATTTGTCTTCATGGATATTTTCTGCTTAATACATTCGCTTATGCAAGAAATATATGAAAAAGCTCAACACACATTTGTGATTAAATGCAATCTTACAGCCAGGCTTGGTGGTTCACACTGATAATCTGGGCATCTAGCTCTTGGGACGCTGAAGCAGGACAATGCTAAAGGGTTGAAGGCCATCTGGGCTTCAACATAACAAAGATCATTCTGGGTTACAGTGTCAGTCCCTGTCTCAATCACAACAAAAATGCAATCTTAGCAAACCAATAAACAGTAGTTCTTACTGTGAGGCGAAAAGTTGATGGGAAATAATTTTAATAGTACCCAGTAATACAGCATGGAGCAGTTTCCACCTGGTCCACACACATACACCACTACTGTTCAGTAATATTCACAATCCCCTAGCCAGTGTTACATATAGTCAGGGAACAAATGGATGATGTGGAGACTGGAAATTAGTTAGAACATTTTGTTTATATGATAGAAAGAACAGAAAACAAAAGAATCTGAAGGAACAACTGGTGTAATTAATAGGTCACTGGATATAGGATCAATATACAAAAAGGAGTTTTGTTTCATGTGCTAGTATCAAACATTGGGAAATAAAATTAATCATGTGTCATTGCATATAATATTACATAACAAAATGCTCAGAATAAATGTAAAATTTAGGAACAAACTGATAAATAGAGTGAAATACTATAATCCTAAAGATGATTTATAACCTTGTGAAACAATCAACATGTGTGTACATGTGAGGATAACATTCAATACATTTTAAGAGACCATCATATCAAAAGATTTGGAAGGCTTGAATCTAAACAGATCTAGTTTGAATACATCCCCCAGTTATTATCCTGAACTGCTTTTCCTCAACAGTTTCTGGTGGCCCTTTGATATATATGTGACCTATCAAATGTCACTCCCTATGTTGTATCTTCTGGAACTTATCAGCTCGATGCCTGGGTGTGGCATGTAAATATTGGACAGCAGGTTCCTATTCCTATCTCCCATACATGATTAAGATCATTATAAACTTAATGTAGCACTGTTACAAATTTTCATATCGAATTTTAACAACACTGTGAACAGTTTTGTGCCATCTGTGCTGTACAGTCTTAACTGTTTATTATTCCTTATGTTGCTGCTCTCTTAACCTTACCATGAAGTCATAATGAGCCCCTGACTTTCTTTGGTAGATAGTTCTGTAACCCATAGAAGTAAAAGTTTTACATATAAGTTGCTTCTACAGATTAAGTACCTTTTACCTGTTTTGTTTTGGTTTGGTTTTGGTTTTTTTTTTTCCAGCAGAACTGTGATTTAACTTAGTTAATACATATATTCTATATAATTTTTATCCTGAATAGGCAGGAAACCTAAGACTAGAGCTGTTTTTGTTATTCCTGCATGTCCTCCTGAAGGACAATAGACTTCTGAAAGGAGATCTTAGTTCCTTCTTCTTTATTTGTTACAAACGTTTGTCCAGCCTCTTTACACTGTAATAATGCAGTGAAAATCACCTAAAGGTACAAATTAGGTTTTCTTGTATAGCCCATTAGAGTCTATATCTCTAGGCATGGAAATGTCTTCTCAGTTATATTACAGGGAGATCAAAATTGTTCACTTTTGTTTTTCTTATTTTTTTAAATTAATGTTTGTAATCATATATTACCAATACTGTTTTTATTTTAATGATCTATATAACCATAGATGGGATTTTAGTGTTTAATAAATAGCTCTATTTTTCCTAAAAATTATGTAAAATCACCCTCTCCATACAGATGACATTCTCTAAGTGTGTACATACTTACTATCTTTGCCATTTTATACTCATTTATAGCATGCCAAACGTGGACACACACACACACACACACACACACACATACACACTTACACACATCTCTTTTACAGTAGGAATAAAGTATTATCACACCAAGCTTCTTGAAGTCCTCCAGGCCCCTCTAGATTCCACTTGCAGTCTTTGCTGCTTTTTGCCCTAATATTCATCAGCCACAGGAGCCATAGCCCCATTCCATGGGATGGCTTTCTCATTATTGTTCTACATATTCTCACCAATTTTTGTACTACTGATTATCAATGTTTTTTTTCCAGACTGAAAGCTCAAATTAGTTATGTCATGGTCCATTTTCAGTGACATTGAGACATTGTTTTATTAAATACAGATTTATTTAACAAAGCCCCTGTATAATGGCTTTTCTGTATAAAGGAATTCCAGAGAAAATTAAGTTACATATTATTAAAATAATATTATGTGTTTGTATTATATGCCCACTGGCAAAATTTTGGAATGATTCAAGGCTACTTACTTTAAAATTAAGATGTATTTACCATATTATAAAATTCATGCTTAAAGTGTACATCTGTAGATTTTATTTCACTCATAAAGTTGGAGAGGCAACGCTCATTTCTGATTGTGTAATTTTTGTCATCCTCTCAAGTAAATTCGTACACACCAGCAGTGGACCAAGTCCTCCTCCTTTATAAAGCTCACAGATCTGAAGCATTTCTTTATGGATTTCACTCTTAGACATTTTCCTGAGATGGATTTTGACAATACATGAACATTTTCCCTAGCTCCCATTCACATAGAATATATTTATCTTCATTTGTATTTTAACATCTGTCAATAGTTTTCATTCTTTTCTGTAGTTGATAATACATCATTGTGTGGGCATATCTCATTTTATTACCAATCGGTGGTCATTTCAGTTAGTTCTCTAGTGTTTTGAATAATGTTGGCTTTAGATATGCATATAAGGCTTCTTATGAATATATGTTCTCATTTATCTGAGTGGATTGCTGAATGAAATTGCTAGATCATATGATAACTTCGTTTTAACTTTTAAGTGGAATTTCTAATTCATATGGAACTATGCATTTAACTGTAAATGACAAAGCATTACCACTGTTTAACATTCCCACTAGCAATGTTAAGTGGCTTCATAAACCTCAGTAGTTAAAATGATCAAGCTAGTTTGACATCTCCACTTGGCACTTTCCAACCCTTCTATTGAAATTCTAAAACAGCTGAGTCTCCCCCCCTCCCTTTCACCCTTTCTCCTCCCCCCACCTAAGTGTTTCAACTGTACCCTTGGCTGTCTTTTTTTTTTTATTAGATATTTTCTTTATTTACATTTCAAATGCTATCCCGAAAGTTTCCTATACCCTCTCCCTGCCCTGCTCCCCTACCCACCCACTCCTACTTCTTGGCCCTGGCATTCCCCTGTACTGGGGCATATAAAGTTTGCAAGACCAAAGGGCCTCTCTTCCCAATGATGGCCGAATAGGCCATCTTCTGCTACATATGCAGCTAGAGACACGAGCTCTGGGGGTACTGGTTAGTTAATATTGTTGTTCCACATATAGGGTTGCAGACCCCTTCAATTCCTTGGGTACATTCTCTAGCTCCTCCATTGGGGACCCTGTGTCCCATCCAATAGCTGACTGTGAGCATCAACTCCTATGTAGATATGCACTCACTGATAAGTGGATATTAGTCCAGAAACTTAGAATCCCCAAGATACAATTTGCAAAACACAGGAAAACCAAGAAGAAGGAAGATCAACCTGTGGATAATTCATTCCTCCTTAGAATAGGGAACAAAATACCCATGAAAGGAGTTACAGAGACAAAGTTTGGAGCTAAGANGAAAGGATGGACCATCCCAAGACTACCCCACCCTTGGCTGTCTTATAACTAGTTCTGTGGTCCAGTCTGGCCTTGAACTCAAAAGAGAACCACCTGCTTCTGCCTGCCTAGCTATTTCTGGAGTTTAACAGCAGATAGAATACTAATATCTTAATTAACTCCTTAGGAAGCAAACAACAGAATGAGAACTTGCTTTCAGGTGACACAGGCACACAAGCATGCTCACATAATCACGTGCATACGGTCATTGCCGAAGATAAAAGGATGGCTGAGGTAAAAGATTTTAAATAAGGATTTAAATCTGAATCATGGGTTCTAGGTCAATAAAAGCCCAAGCTACTGGCTTATCTTCTGTGTTAAGATGGTGACTTCCATAAAACAGTTTTTGCAAAATGGTAGAAACAAACCTGACACTAGCCAGTGCAAAAAAGAGGAAGATGGAACGTGAACAGAGGATAAGTACATAGGAAGATGGCTCAGCTGATAAGTTAGCTGAGATACGAGCATGGCAACCCGGGTTTGTTACTCATAACCTACCTAACAAGCCAGGAAAGTAGGCTCAGTCAGGGAGTCGGAAAGACTGGAGATTATTCCCAATCATCCAACGGTAGCAGCAGGACTGAAGAATATGGGCCATATGATTCAGGGTAAGAAAATAAGCACATGGAAACCCAGAGGAGAGGCTGGGCTGCTCTGAGTAAGTGGGGTACCTAGCTTCAGCATCGATCCCTTCCAGGATGTGCTAACCTGATAGCTGTGAACACAACTCCCTGATATCAGGCTTGGCTGCCCTGCTGGACCACATCAATTCCACAGACCTGGAATACTTTGAGAGCATAGTGTTGACATCACTCTCCCAATATGTGCTTGTTTAGAGGAAAACAAGAAGTCTTGAGTGACACATTTTGTTTTTCCTTGCTCTTCTATTAGCCACATCTTCACAGAAACTCTGACTCATTTTGAAAATAGCAAAATAGCAGAAGGATCCACTGGCAGTGATTCGAGCTATTGTTTTGCTCTGCTATGTAGCTAGGAAAGGGACTTTTCAACTGCAGAGTATGGAAGGCAGAGACAGGCAAGTGTTCCCTCCCTGGCCAGCCAGCCTTGGCTAACTGGTGAGCCTCAGGCCTCAGTGAGAGACCCTTTTAAAAGAGAAAGCAGCGAGCTCCTGCAGAAGGCAGGGTAAGGTTGACTCTGCCCTTAACCCACATGCACACAGAGGTCACCGATGCATACAGCGCTGCTGATTCCTTGGTTATGAGTGTTTAACGAAGGTGGACACATTTAGGACTGATCTTGGCAGTTTATACAGATCCGCCGCAGAACTGGGCCAGCCAGTAATAAGAAATGAGGGCCCAGAAGAATTTAGTGATAACATTTATTAAAAGAGAAAGTATTAGAGTCAGAATTTTTCATTCATCTTTCTTACTTTTATTGAAAAAAGAATTCTTTTCTCTATAATAGATTCTGACTATAGTTTCCTCTCTCTCTAATCCTTTCAGCTCTTCCCTACATCCTTTGCTCTCTGGATCTCCTCCTGCCATGTCTCTCGTAAGAAAAGAACAGGCTTCTAAGAGATGACAGCCAAACATGACAAAATAAATACAATAAGATGAAGCCCAAACTGTCATATCAATGTTGGGCATGCTACTGAACAGAAGGAAGAGAGCCTCTGGAGCAAACACAAGAGTCAGAGAGCCAGTCAGGAGTGCCATGAAAATACTGAGCTAGAAGTTATAATATGTACTCAGAGGAGCTGGCGCAGATAAGCGCTGAGAAACATGGGCTTTGTGCTGCCGTTAGACTTGTTGGTAGTCAGCTTTTGACTAGTTGTGTGTTATTTTCTCATTAATGTTTGGGAAAATGAGCTGCAAATAAATATATACACATATAAATATATATATATATATATATATATATATATATATATATATATATATATATTTGAAACAAAATGAGAGATGACAGTGCCTTCTCACTCACTGGGGGCGGGCTCAGTTCAGTAGTAGAATCCTTGCCTGGTGTGTGTGTGAAGCTCTAAGATTAATCCTAACACCTCAAAGATGGTTTTATTTTTGTTGGGACATTGATGTTGTCCCAGTTAAACCAGTGCAGAAAAAAGATTAAATGTTCCAAACTGTTCTCATCAAAAGACAGTCTTGGTTTCTAATATGAAATTCCGGGGATTCCAAAGTCCAAGAGTTTCTGATCTTTCTGGCTACTCCTGTCTTCCTGAATTTATCTCTGGTTAACTTCTCCTTTAATTTAAATACCATTATAGAGGTGACCACAAGTAAGTCACACAAACCTCACTGGTTTCTGTTTTATTACTTGTGGAAATCTTGGAATTTATTCTAAATCACATAATTCAGTATTCCTATTAACTCTCTATGTCACTTCTAATGTGTATTTGGTATTGCAAACCAAGATGGTAAAAAACCGAAAGGACAACTGTATAGATTCTGCGACACTGACAGAGTGCAGAAGAGTCAGAGCATTGTGGGTTATGAAAGGACTACTATTCGGGAATTATTATGGATTCATTTTTATGACACTGGCAGAGCGCGGAAGAGTCAGAGTATTATGGGTTGTTTACAGTTCCCAGCAACAGCGTTGGTAATATTTCTCATTACTGGTTTTAAAGGTTTATAGCTTTGAGCTAGGTATGGTAGTGGATCTTAGACAACTTAATCCCAGCACTCAGGAGCTAGGTATGGTAGTGGATCTTAGACAACTTAATTCCAGCACTCAGGAAGCAGAGTCGGGTGGGTTGCTGTTAGTTTGAAGCCAGCTTGTTCTACATGGCAAGTTCTAAGCCAGTGAGAACTACAAAGTGAGACCTTGCCTTTAAAAATTAAAATCCCTTTGATCTGTGTTCTGCAAACATCTTTTTTTCTTATTTATTTATTCATTTACTTTACATCCTGATTACTGCCTGCCCTCTTTCTGGTTCCCCCACACTCACACACCCTGCCTACCATGTCCCTCCCCTTCTCCTTTGAGAGGGTGGAAGGCCCCTCCTGTTTATCCCCAGATCCATCCTGACACACCAAGTCTCTGCAGCATTAGGTGCATCCACTCTCACAAAGGCTAAACAGTTAGGGCAGTGGGATCCACAGGTAGGCAACAGCCCCTGCTTCAGTTGTTGGGGCACC
Organism: Mus pahari; assembly: GCF_900095145.1. Taxonomy (NCBI): domain Eukaryota; kingdom Metazoa; phylum Chordata; class Mammalia; order Rodentia; family Muridae; genus Mus; species Mus pahari. Next base: position 3,926,491 of record NC_034594.1, on the reverse strand, counting down.
CACATGAAAACCGAGCTGCACATCTGCTACATGCTACATGCTAGGTGTCTTAGCTCTGCAAACATGTTTAAGAAAGGTGATGGGGTGCAGATATGGCTCAGCAGTTAAGAGCACTCACTGCTCTCAATTTCCAGCACTTACCGGACAGCTCACAACCATCCAAGGGATCTGATGCCCTCGTCTGAATCCCATGGGCTCTTTGTGAATTTATATTGTCTCTCACTTTCACCCATACACATAAAATAAATATTATTTTAGAGATAAAATTGATGTGGTCTGAAAACATGTATAGTACTCAGCTGACTCACCTAAAAAAAAAAAAGTGTCCGGATTATTTCAAGATAATTAGTTCTAGAGTTTCAGTTACACTGACCTGTAATTTATGGATGCATATATGTTTTTACTTTGTAAATATAGTTCATTTACCCCCAAAATGCAAGGCAGACGGATGGGGACTAGAGCCATCATGAAGAGCACCAGTGTAGGCGGAGAGATATACACACTGGAGCATAATGACGGCAGCCAGTCAGACACGGCCGTGGGCACCGTTGGAGCCGGTGGAAAGAAGCGGAGATCCAGCCTGAGTGCCAAAGTGGTAGCCATTGTGTCTCGAAGAAGTAGGAGCACATCGCAGCTCAGCCAGACAGGTGAGCACAGTGCGCCCCACCTCCCACTCACGGGCTGGGTTGGAGATGCCGGGCTGGTGATCTTCACTCAGGACTTGAGAGAGAACTGTGTGTGTGTGTTTGCTTTCTCTTACTGTATGAAAAAATCCGCTAAATGCATGGTCTTTATTTTTTTCTTCTGTGCAGCTCACGCAAGAAGGTATTGTTGGTTAGTAATCACTATAGAGTGATCAAATATTTTCCTTTAAGTTAAAAAAAAATCATTTAAAAAGCCATGTTTACAAATACTCAAGGAAATGCAAAGAAGTGTTTGACATCTAAATTGGTTCATATACAAGAAAGGCAATGCAATTCTTAGTTCCAAAATGTTCCTTAATGCGCATGCACACCCTCGAGGTGATGCCTGCCTGTACGTTTTGTGGAAAAGGTCAGTTGTGCAACTCGAAGTATGTAATCTTCAAGGCTCTACAAGGACGCAGTTGAGCTCCATGCAACAATGCAAGTGAAAACCCAGAAGCAGTTTTGACTTTAGAAAAAAATTGGTCAGTGGATTTATGCAAAGGATGTTTTCATATAAATGTGTGCTTCAGGCAATTTTTATGGAGTCAGATCTTAAGAAGTACACTCTGAGGGTGTACTTGTATGTGAATACAAACAAGGGGGGGTCACAGATTTTGCACTTCAAAATACAATAACACACTGCTTAAATTTCATAATAATTGATTTTGTATCTTACGTAAACCATTACTATGTTCCTATTAGGTCAAAGCAATGGTAAAGGAAATTATGAAACAATTTAACTTGCCAGCTTGTTTTTCTTCCCATTACTATTGCTTCCGTTTTTTCCTCCTTAATAGCGATATCCCTGTGGTCACAGCATCTGCTTACATAAGAAGGCTTTCACAGAATCTCAAAGCTCACTCGGGATTCTAGAATCTCTATTTTAAACAGTATTGTGTGTGATTATGTTGACAAATAAATTGAAAGACTTTTTCAGCCGTTGAACCACTGGACTAGTGCTTGTGATCTTCTTGTAATCAGAAGTATGTCTGAGACGCTAAGGAACAGAAAGTACGGAGATGGTTTAGCATCCCAGTGGGATACTGCTATTGGCTGTGGTTATAAGACTCCTGTTCGTCTGCCTTGGGGTTGGGTTTTTTGAGGAGAGTAGAGCAGGCAGCAGTTCCCCTGTGTGTTATTTTGTGGCTGCAAGTTTATGGCGGTGCTTCCTCCTCCATGCCTGCCTCTATGTCCCGATGTTCTGTAAAGGAGAGGTTTTGACTATCAGACTTTAACCTGGGCCAGGGAGGTTGCTCAGCTGGGAGAGACAGGCATTGCAGCCAAAGTCATAACTCATCCTCACTCCCTGGTACACACAGATGGAATGAGAAAACCAACTCTGTGGGTTGTTCTCTGACCTCCACTTGCATGCCCTGGCACGTGCCATCTATGTGCACATGAGAACAGACATGGTAATTAATACTTTTTTGAGACAGTGTCTCTCTACATAGCCCTGGCTGTCCCAGAACTTGCAATATAGACCAGGATGGTTTGAACTCACAGAGATGCACCTGGCTCTATCTTCCAAGCGGTGGAATTAACGTGCCCCACCATGCCCAGCTACTAAGGTTTTTATTGAAAGAAAAATGTTACCACTTGGATTAAGTGGTATTGCTCTTAAATGCCATGTAAAGAAGCCTGTGTTGCCTATGTGAAATGCTACAGCTTGGGAAGAATCTTTTTCAACCTCACGCATTCGTACATATGTATGAATATTTTATATGAGTATGGATTACTCATATGTATTGTTCATACTCATATATATGAGTATGTATATATATATATATCCCTCCCCTGCCCTCTCTCTCCTAGTCCCTGTTCCTTCTTCTCTTCATGACTTCCTCCAACTTCCTAATGAAGTTAGTTCCTCCATTATCTGAAAACAATTTTCTTAAATCTGTATAGAAACTATTTAGGTGCATCATCATAGGTTTAAATAACCTTTATAGAAACACTTCCCTTTGCGTTACTGGTTTACATTTGATTCCAGCCGAGTTCCACATAATGCCTACCTTTCAAGTAGCGTACCCTGTTAGCTACTTATATGAAGTGCACTGCTTTGTGAGATTTGGTTACAATAACTAGGCACAGAAAGAACATTGGAATAGGAAGAGAAAATAGCAAACACCCGTCTCACAGCCGCCCTTACCTCTCGGTCTGCTCCCATCCCCACCAGCAGATGGTCCTGGCATCCTCCTGTGAACTTTCCAGGTATCACATTTTATAGTTTTCTTAAAGAGTATTACTTATAAATTATATTGTTTTTATATTTTTATATTTAATATTTAATATTATTATTAAATTAATAAATACATTTTCTTCATTTATTTTCCTAATTTTATTTTATTGATTGGTTTTAATTCCTTTAGTAATCGGCCCTTAAATTTCATCTTGATTTCACCACAAGTGACAGATGTTGGGAACGCTCTGTTGTTTTCCCCGACCTCAGACAAAGCCTGTTCCCCTCTTTTCCATTCTGAGCTCATGGTTTCTTCTCCCTCAATAACGATAATTTTGTCATTCCTATGGAACTCACCAAAATTCACAATATTTTTCTTCTAAGCAGTCTATTTATTATGTCATGTTTTACTGCCTCTATTGATTTATACTTCTGAATTCTTTATTGCTCAACAATTACGGCTTTATTTCTATTTCCTCTTTGAACAAGCTGGAATTTCCCTCGTTTCTCAATTTTTAATCCATGCTTTAAGAAATGTGGCAGCTTTTAAAATGAAAATACTGTACATTTCTTCTAAACTCTCCTCCAGGACTATTATTCCGCATTCCTTACCAATAGTGTATCAAGACTAGGATTACTGATTTGATTTTTTTGTTGTTGTTGTTGTTATAAAATAAAACCATTAATGTTTGACTAGCGATAAATTTCAGAGAGCCTTCTGTTAAAGGGATAGTTATGTGAGACTTAGTAATGAAGTGAATTGACCAATGGTTCTCAAAAGACAATGCATATAATTAATAGATGAAAATAACCTGGATCTTGTATTTAATATAAATATCTAGTGGTTTTTACTGTAGAAATCAGACTTGGGTATAGGACTTGTTGCAGCTAGTCTGGATAACAGGTCCTCAATGTGTGCTGCCACAGATGACACAGTGTGGAAAATGTGGATCACCCAGAAGTAGAATTTAGCCCCATCAGGGATGACTGACTTCAAGGGCATCATTATTGGTTTTGTTTCTATGGCACCAAGTATATACAAGGAAGCATTTTGGATCTTTGTTCAAAATCACATAAAATTGCTTTTCAAAAAAATCAAAATCACGGAAAATGTCTATAAACACAAAATTCATCTATATGTTTTTAATACATTTATTGCAATTTATTTAATACTTTCAATGTATATTTGTATAGTTAGTTCATAGGTGTTAATATAAGTGATATATAAATTTTATATTTTATACAGTATATGAGCTTTGATTACATAAGTACTTACTCTGATAGAATACTTTAACTTTTAATCATATCAAATATTAAAATCACCCCAACAACATTACCTAAGATTAAAGTAGAAATAACTTTGAAGAGTATGGTATTTTTATATTAGGAGACTAATACAAACAAGGGGGATTCTAAATACTGAATCTAGGTACCAGTCATGCTTAATGCTTTCTGCTTATCATATATAACTAGAAACAAAATTTCAAGGAATTAAGAAAAGAAATGAATTTGATTGGAATACAGCTCAGTGGCATCCAAGATGCCATCCCCAGGGAATGACAAGGGCTGGGGAAAGGAGACAACATGGGCCATAGGCTTGGGAGTGGCAGGATCTGGGAATGAATGGAGAACAAAGAAGAGTAGCAAGGAGGGTACAAACTTGAAGCTGAAGTGAGGAGGGGCTGCTGACAGGGGACCCCAGGGTTTCGGAACTGAGACATTTCCTCTGACTTCCTTTTACACAGACAATTGAGGGTAAGGGTAGAGGATATCCCCAGTGTGGAACATGCTTGTGCTCAAATGGATGCTTACCCCACCTTCCTCCTTATCTACCTCAATCCTCTCCACAAACATCACCTCACATCCACTTCCAGTCTAGAATCAGGATGGCTATCTCAGGGATAATGGAGGCAGGATAGAAGATGCTGTGTGGGGGAATAGTCCAAAATATGGGGCTAGAGTGAGCATCGTGGGGGTGACCCATGGCCATCCCCACCACCTCTGAAGTTTGCGCATCCAGACGGGTTCACGGATAGAAAAGTAAGCAACTAGGAGTAATTGGAATGAATTTCTCTTGTAAAAGTTGAGCATAGGGCAGTAAAGATCAATTGTGGCAAGTCCTCATTCCTTCCAGTACATTATCACTTTCTACATCATCTTTAATAAACTGCTCTTTTTAACTGAGGAAGGCCTTGCATGCTCTTTCTTTTCTTCCACCCACTCTTTCATAGGTATGGGTGTTGTTCAGATAGAAAGGAAACTGAATTTTTTTTTTTCAGGATGAATTGGAGATAAAATAACTTCTCAATGGAGAGAAAAAAAAAAAAGAAAAAACCCGTTAAATGAAATAATAAATAAATAGTCAAACTTCCGGAAGACCAGGTTGATGTAAAGAAACATATTAAACATGCTGTATTGAAACCTGAATGAGCTTGTGTCATAAACACTATTGATCAGTGCTAACCTGGTGGTGGTCAAATATGCAAGTAGAGGGGTGGGAGGATGGGCAAAATTAAATGGTAAAAATTATATGTGATGCTCAATAGCTGTCGTAGGGTTTGTATTCCTGCACAAAACATCATGACTAAGAAGCAAGTTTGGGAAGAAAGGGTTTATTCATCTTACACTTCCACATTGCTGTTCATCAGCAAAGTAAGTTAGGATAGGAACTCACACAGGGCAAGAATGTAGAGGCGGAAGGTGATGAAAAGGCCTTGGAGGGGTGCTGCTTACTAGCTTGCTTCCCCTGGCTTGCTCAGCCTGCTTTCTTATAAAACCCAGGACCACCATCCCAGGAATGGCACCACCCACAATGGGCTGGGCTTTGATCACTAATTGAGAAAAAATGCCTTACAGCTAGATCTCATGGGCACATTTCCTCAAGGGAGGCTCCTTTCTCTGTGAGAACTCCAGCTGTGCCAAGTCTGCACACAAAGCCAGCCGGTACAGTAGCACTGAGGGTTGTTGTTGTTGTTGTTTCTTTATTATTATTTTTTCTTATTATTATTATTATTATTATTATTATTATTATTATTATTATTCTCAGTCTGGATAATGCAGATCTCTTGAAAAACAAATTCAAACAAACAAACAACAACAACAAAACAACCAACCTACCAGGGATCACTCCCACCCTGTCCCAATTGTCCTTTTGGTCTTCATTTTATTGTGATTTTTGGAGACAGGGTCTCACTGTGTAGGTGACACTGAACCAGAACTCATTATGAAGACCAGGATGACCCCAAATTCCAAGCCCTCATCCTGCCTCAGTCTCCTGCGTGCCAGAATTACAAGTGTGAACCACAACAGCAGAGATAGAACCTAGGAGCTCAAAGCACATACCAGGCAGGTACTATGCCTTTGAGCTACATCCCAGGCCCTCTGCTGTGGCCGTGGTTACATTTTGTTATACATGTTATATAGCATGGTTATCTGCCCTCCCTCACCTCTGGCATCCACAGTGTCCTTGAGATGGGTCTGTAGGACACCCTCGTGAGGAACTCCCTCGGGTCCTCAGGTCACGGGAGTCAGGGTGCCCCAGGAACTCGCCAAGACAGGCCTTCTTGCTGCAACCACATGAGGCACTTTTATTGGCGGAGCTCCGTTCGACTCGTATCTCCCGCAGGAGACAGAGGAAGTCAACAACTAGGCCCAAGAGCTTGGGGTCTTTATAGGGTAAGGGTCGGGGGGGGGGGAGAATTGGCACAGTTACATGCGATTGGTTCATTTAAACATAGCAAATTAGCAGAATAGTGCAGGCTAGGGAGTCGGAAGTTTCAAAGGGCCTGGGGCTTATCAGGGGTGACCATGCATCTGGGTAATTTACAACTTCAGG
>NC_034594.1:3915000-3919311 GCF_900095145.1 Mus pahari | reverse complement strand
AGAGAACAAAGGCTCTTTACTAGCCACATTTCTAATGATCTGGGGAACAGGTTTTCGAGAGTGTTAAAGTTGGGGCTCCACAAGTCATTAAAGATCACCCAAGGACTTGAGTTCCTATTGTTGTATTCTTTATGGCTATGAGATAAAGTCCAGTAGAGCTTATACAATGAAGGTGATGTTTTAACATACCGATGGCACAGAGCCTAGGGACTTGAGTATGCTGAATAGATTTGTTATCATTCGACACTCCTAGCCTGAGGTCTAGACTCATAAACATGCTTTGCAAGTGCATCTGTTTTAGATTGCTATTTACTATGCCCATCTTCCAATCTTAGTTCAATGAGCAAATCCTCACTTATATCTTGAATATGTTTTTAAAGGTTTATTTATTTATAAGTATACTGTAGCTGACATCAGACACATGAGAAAAGGGTATCAGTGGTTGCTGGGAATAGGACCCCTGGAAGAGCAGTCAGTGCTCTTAACTGCTAAGCCACCTCTCCAGTCCCTTGAATATGTTTTTAAAGGACTTTTAAGTTTCCTCTTGCTAATTTATCTCTTTGAAATTAAATAACCATTCCATTGTGATCAAAAGAATGAAACATTTCAGGGGGGTCCAGTAATAGAATAAAAGTGTTCATTATTCTAAAAGAAAAAATTTTATTAAAGAAATAATTAAATATCTCTGTCACTTTATGCATGTGTGATTTCAAAATTGGTTATTCATAGTTTTGGATTTCCCACTGCATAGCAGTGACTTCTCAAGATGACATTGTAGGTAGGAAGTAACAGAATTGCTTGGGTTCTACCAAAGAAAGTGGAATTATAACTCAGACCTCAGGAAATAGCATTTGACTTTGTTGATTTCCCCACGAGGTCAAGGAATCATTTTAAAAGTCCCCCTGTCCCTGGGTGGAAATTCTGCCTAGAAACTGTTGAGAATATTAAATCCCTTTTTGCTAATCTTTATTCAGTTTTCTTCCCTAGGGGAAGAGAAAGCAAATTACAAAGTAAGTTGTGTGAGCTCCTGCCAAGACACACACACACACGCTTCTTTTACCTCAGCAAAATACAATGTTCTAAACCACACTGAGGTGGTGCTACTTCCAAGGAGACCCGGCTAACAGCTGCCTCTCTGTTTTAAGAGTAGTCCTGCTTTGTGAGGATGCCCTGTATTTATTTTTACCAAAGTAAGTTTATAAGTGCTGGCAAGAAAGGCTAAAGCAGTCTTTGCGGGTTTTAGAGAGAGAGAAAGGAAAAAAAAATCTTCTTGAATCTAATTATTGTTTACACAGGAGACCGAAAGCACTTATAAAATAAAGTTAAAAAAAAATAAACATAAACTGGGAGCTACCGTGGATGAAAATCTCACTTAGATTTAAATTCCTTATCCATGCTTCATTTGTTTGATTCATTTAACCACACAAGGAAAACATTCTAAGGAACATAGTGTTTTGCGTGCTTTGTTTCCTGAACGTGGAAGAATGGTGCCAGAAACACATCTCCAGTCTGCAAAACCATCAAATGAATGTAAGCACGGGTTCCTTTATTTACTGTGGCTGTCTGGCTCAGGAACTCACTTCTGTTAATAGAGGTCCAATTCAGCTCTCGTAACTCATCTTCAGAGCAGACGTCCTAATAAGGACTCATATTTTCAAGCATACTCCCGCTGTTCTATTTCTGTTCTTTTCCTTGCCCTCAACTATAAATTTTGAGTTTGGCTAAAATGCAGATAGACTTCTACATTGGCTGGAGAAGGGACAAAAGAAACCTACTACAAGAGAATTGATATGTATATGTAATGAACTTGTACCTGCGGGTTTTGAGGATGAATGTAAATTTGTTAGGGGTCCTTTAAAGTACAGTACTCAGCAGAACCTAACCAATGGTGTGCGCTGAAAATCATTTTAAGTGTACTAAGGTCATTTAAAACACACACACACACACACACACACACACACACACAAAAGAAAAACAAAAAAAGGATTAAAATCATGGTTTATAAATGGAATTCAATTATAATCTCATGTTCTCTGTTCTATACTTTTATTTCATTAATTAATTAATTTATTACTTTACATTCCAATTGGGGATGCTCTCCCTACCTCCTCTCCTCCAAGACACTCTCTCTTATCTTTCCTCCCCTTATTTCTCACTCCCTTTCACCTCAGAGAAGATGAGACAGCCCATGGATATCATCCTGCCTTGGCATATCAAGTCTTAGTAGGATTGGGCACATCTTCTATTAAGGCTGGAAAAGGCCATCTAGCTAGGAAAAGGCAGGCTACCTAGTCATCAGAGATAGCCATTGCTCCTGCTCTTAGAGGTCTCACATGAGGACCAAGCTGTACATTGGTTACATATGTGTAGGAGGACTGGGTCTGTTCCATGTATGCTGATGGTTCAGTCTCTGTGAGCCCCTATGTGCCCTGGATAGTTTTTGTTTGTTTGTTTGTTTGTTTAACATGGACTCAACTTCAAACTGAACAGAATATTTTGGATATTAGAATATTTTGGACTGAGAAATGGGTGTGCCATGTTTAAATAGATTAATATTCTGTAATATTTAAGTAGGTGACCAACACTAGTGCATCTTCATTTTACAGAATGATCTTAAAGATTCTTTTATTTGTTTATTAATGTTTACATGATTAAAAACAGAAAACTGGGATGAAGATATATATAATAATACTATTAATTGAATAATCAGTGTGAATTTATGTTGCTAATCAAACTTCTTATGATATTGAGAAAAACATCAGCAACAATAGCTAAGGTTTATTGAGCAATTGCTACATTTCTCTTGGTCTTAAATTACTTTGGTTTTATTAATTTGTTCAGTCTCAAAACTGTTAAATTCCTGTTAGTATGATTGCCATCATACAGGGTCCAGGGTCTAGTCTAAGGCCACAATTCTTTTACAGACTCAATTAAGGTTTCTATTTTGAATCACTTCATTAGACTTTCATTTGAGTGTTTCTACTTACTGCAAACTTTAAAAAAAAAAAAAACAAAAAACAAAAAAAAAAAAAAAAAACAACTGTAGGCTTATCACACAATTTCTGTCCTATTATCTTGTGTTTCTTTGCTTTAAAAACAGAAGTTGTTTAAGACGATTATCTAGGGCCCCAGGACCAAGGTGCTTTGAGGATGAATTGGACACGGCCATGAGAGACAGGGACCATAAGATAAAGCCTTGGTATCTGAGGGCTGGAGGGAGGAGGGAAGAGAGAAGGCCAGGGGTGAAAGGAAAGGCTCATGGTGCTGACAGGGAACAAGCCATGTTGATAAATTCTGATCGTGTGGAGATTTACAAGTTTTTTGGACAGGCTTGTAGGGCTATTTGAGGATCATCAGTGTGTAAACATTTAAAAGAACCAACTGAAATCACAGTTGTTTTAATAAGTTTAAAATGTCTGGAGAGAAAGATCTAGGAGAAACCAAAGGTGAGAGCATTCTCAAGGATACTTGAGTGGTAAAATGGAATACACAGGTTCTGAGTCAGGAAACTGGGATGCAAATTCAATGGAAATGTTGCTGAACAGTTGAGCAAGGTACTTGACAAAAAACAAATGTTTGATGATGTTGACGACGACGTTAACCATGCTATTACCATATAATATTGAGCACTTATAACAATTCTGAAGACTGAAATAAAAGAACAAGCAAAGGCGAAATCAAGTTAGGGTATCTGAACTGTGGATGCTGTCCAGGGCAAGGTACTTTGTTTATTGGTCTGTGGTACCAATTTTCAGATCTAAGATTGTGTGTGTGTGTGTGTGTGTGTGTGTGTGTGTGTGTGTGTGTGTGTGTATGTGTTTTAAACTGAGTATTTTAAAATTCATTCATTCAAGTCCCCCTTTGAGACCTAGTTACATGTGAATCAGGCAAGCGGTTGTTTGTGGTACCCTTTGTACACACTGAACAGAGTACATGAATTCCTTGAAGTTTTGTGAATGTCAATTAGGATAATTCCCAAAAGAATGATCTAGTCTCTCATTCAAAGCTCTCTGCAATGTGTTCTCCAAATGTCCTGTATGAGATCAGGTTGCAACAATAAGCTTCAGAGACTTTATGTGTGTCCATGAAGAAAGCACTAGTTTTGTGTCTTTAATGATTGAAAATGAGAATAATTCTTTGTAATTTCTTGAAATCCTGCCAATCCATGAGCATGGGAGATCTTTCTATTTTCTGAGATCTTCTTCAATTTCTTTCTTCAGAGACTTGAAGTTCTTATCATACAGATCTTTCATGTCCTTAGTTAGAGTCACACCAAGGTATTTTATATTATTTGTGACTATTGTGAAGGGT
>NC_034594.1:3908389-3912950 GCF_900095145.1 Mus pahari | reverse complement strand
GTTTTCTTTATTGCTTCTACTTCCCTTTTAGATCTTTGATGGTTTTGTTCAATACCATCACCTGTTTGTTTGTCTTCTCCTGTGTTTCTTTAAGGACTTGTACCTCTTTAGCAGCTTTCTCCTGTATTTCTTTAAGGACTTGCACCTCTTTNGCAGCGTTCTCCTGTATTTCTTTAAGTGAGTTATCAATGCCCTTCTTAAAGTCCTCTACCAGCATCATGAGGTATGCTTTTAAATCCGAGTCTTACTTTTTGGGTGTGTTGGGATATCCAGGACTGGCTGAGGTGGGAGTGCTGGATTCTGTTGATGTTGAGTGGTCTTGGTTTCTATTAGTAAGATTCCTACATTTGCCTTTCATCATCTGGTGATCTCTGGAGTTAGTTGTTATAGTTGTCTTTGATTGGAGCTTGTTCGTCCTGTGATTCTGTTAGCCTCTGTCACAGTCCTGGGAGTCCAGTTCTCTCCTGAGTCTCAGTGGTCAGATTACTCTCTGCAGGCAAGCTCTCCTCTAGCAGGGAAGGTGCANAGAGGCCTGGAGTTCAGATCTGCCTCCTTGCTGAAGATTTAGGCCCAAAACGGGGCCTGTCCCAAAAGATGTGTCCTCTCTGCAGTTTACACACTAGTTTCAGAGGGACTCTGGACACAATATGTCTCTCTCACCTGCTCTGGCAGACAGAACTGGCCCCGGTGGCCACCTTTCCTCTGGCGGGGAAGGTGCCCAGATGTCTAGAGCCCGAAACAGTGTTGGTCCCAGAAGCTAGATTGTTTCTGTCTGTCCCAAAGCTGTGCAGCTTTTTTAGTCCACACTCTCACCAGGGCAGACTGGAGCCTGAGGGAACTGGAGCAAAGATGGCTCCCTTACCAGCTCAGACAGTGAGAGTGCTCCAGGGCGGACACCTTTCCTTTGATGGGGATGGTGCCCGGATATCTAGAGCCAGAAATGGGGACTGTCCCAGAAGCTGTGTTGCTTCTGCAGTCTGCCCTCTCCCCAGCAAAGACTGGAGCCTGGGCATACCGGAGCAAAGATGACTCCCTTACCAGCTCAGGCAGTGAGAGCGCTTCCACCTAATTTTTCAAATTGCCTTTATTGCTAATGGTCGTTCTCCATCATCCTTTCTTACCCTTCTCTTCTACTCCTCACTATTTAATCCCCTTTGTCTCTCCATAACAGTATATTCTGGTTCCCCTTCCTTGATCGATCCTTTCCTCCCAACTAATCTCTTATGAGTACCTTTCACAGCAAAGGCTTGAAAGCTAACATCCACGTATAGGAGAAAACGTACAATATTTGTCTGTTGTGATCTGGGTTACATCATTCAGCATAATTATTTTGTTCCAGCCCCAACCCATTTACCTGCAAGTTTTATAAATTGATTTTTCTTAACAGCTGAGTAATGTCCCGTTGTGTTAATTTACCACATTTTATTATCTATTCATTGGTTGGTAGACATCAAAGATGTTTCTAATTTCTGTTTATTATCAATAAACTAGCAATGAACAGGGATGAATATACTAGCAATGAACAGGGATCCCTATAGTAGGATGTAGAGTCCTTTGGGTACATACCCCAGGGTAGTATAAATAACTCTTGAGGTAGATTGATTATCAGCTTCCTAAGGAACTGCCACAGCAGATGTAGCAGTTTGCACTCCCACCAGGAATAAATAAGTGTCCCCTTTCTTCACATCCTCAACAGCATGTGCTGTCATTTTTAAAAATCTTAGCCATTAACATATGTGAAAACAATGAGCAGTGCAAACGAGAAAAGCCTACGTTTTTATTTCACTTTAGTAAGTGATTCTCATTCTTTCTTCAGTTCTTGCAGTATTTTAGCCATATGTGCCTTCCTCGGACTCCGATATCACTCCCTGAAACGTCCATTCTTTATATCACTGTAGTCTTTATCCAGGAAAAAGTTTTAAATTATCATCTCAATTTTCACACTCTATTGCTTGGTTCAAGTTTTGTCCTGCACTAGAAACTCTCCCCCAAATTATTTTCAATCTGTAGAAGTCATTTGACTATTTCTTTTGAGCCCCATTTTCCCATTCTTTCTCGTTACATGGACCCTGGTTTTAAAGCACCAGAACATAGCGCTGTACCCCTCCACTGCTCATTCAACCCTGTTACTCATAACTGTTAGTGCCTCTGCAAACAAAAGGCAATAAGTAGGACCTTATGGTTTTTGAGGAAATGGGCATTTTTGCTGAACATCACCATTTTTTCCATTTTAGTAAAAGTCAAAATACCATTTTGTTAGGAGTTTCTGAAGAAGTGTTTACATCTATAAGAAACAATAATGATTTATAAGATATTAGTGTTCACCATCATGTTATAAGCATTGCTTAATCTAATAACAAAGTGATTTGCTTGAAGAGTGTCATTGCAGGTACTTGCTTTTTCATTTATATATTGTCCTTTTACATACTTATGTGCTGTAATAATTCAGCAAAGTGGCCATAACATGTGATGATATAGGCAGGGTAAGTACAGTTTTCTACTTCCTAAGCACTTATTATTATTTTAAAAATTGAGGGCCTCCTATTGATCTCTCTCTCTCTCTCTCTCTCTCTCTCTGTGTGTGTGTGTGTGTGTGTGTGTGTGTGTGTGTGTGTGTGTGTGTGTGTGTTTAGAAATTAGGATTAAAACCAAGACCTTGTGCACTCTCAGCAATGTCTCAAAGGAGGTTGTCCACAGCCCAATATTTTCTTCTTTGCTTCTTTATGAACTCCATGGGAACTGTATCCACTGTGCTATGCTCTTGGTGGGACTACATCACTGTATTCTGACATAGATTACCCACTTCCATCCATTCTCACTTCTTCCCCACCTGATTTCCTATTACCAGTGTGGCTCTCTCTGTTTCTACAAAGTCAGTGATGGTTCCACACCTCCCCAAGGTCACGAGGTGCTATCCTTTCTGTACACATCTTCTCTTATTCCAATTGAGTCCATGTTATGGAGAATGAATAGATTCTACTGCCAATATTAATTTTAATTTCAATTGATTATGGTGGGATGAGGGTGCCTCTTTCCAAGAAGTATTGCAATGGTGGAATACCATTGTTCCCTTCTGCTGATGGCTCTGGGGGCAGACATGCCTCCCCTAGAGACCTTTTGTCTTCATATCCAGGATGTCCCACATTCCTTGCTCCAAATAGCACAGTTCAGTCCATGTCTTTTTCTGTTCTCTAAATGGCTTAGCGGTGTTACTGAAGGCAGTGCTGTTTTTCTGTTCTTTTGTTCTGTTTTCATAGAGACCACTTATTGCATACCTTTTAGCTAAGCGTTTAAGATGTGCCTGTGCCCTTTAAAGCTAACCATTGAGTGCTCTTTGAGGCATACAAGCGACAGAAAGCATTTTCTTTGCCCTGGAGTTGTTTATAAGCTCATTTCCTAAACCACAAAGCAACAAGCAAATGGGGCATTCTCTTTATATAGAACTTTATAGTTTTATAAAGCCCTCTAAGGTGCATCATCTCCTAAGTGTAAAATGATGGAAGGCTTTTAAAATAAGAGTCAAGTCCAGTTTGAAAAGACTAGGGATGCATTAGTGCAGAAAGTTCCTGAGGCAATGCTGTTTAATCTCTGTGTGTGTGTGTGTGTGTGTGTGTGTGTGTGTGTGTGTGTATTTTGGTTCTCTCTCTCTCTCTCTATATATATATATATATAGATATAGATATAGATATAGATATAGATATAGATATATAGAGACATACAACAAATATATGTTGTATATTTATGTTATTGGTACTCAAATTTTCAATAAAAATTTAATGGTTTGATCCGGACACCTTCCCACCAGAGGAGAGGTGTCCCCCTGGTACGGCTCTCACCACCTGAGCTGGTAAGGGAGCCATCTTTGCTCCGGGTCGCCTAGGCTCCAGTCTGCACTGGTCAGAGTGTGGACCACAGAAGCAACACAGCTTCTGGGACAGATGTTGTTTCCGCCTCCAGACACCCAAACACCTTCCCCGCCAGAGGAAAGGTGGCCACCCAGAAAGGCTCTGTCTGCCAGAGCAGGTGAGAGAGCCATATTGTGTCCAGGGTCCCTCAGAGACTAGTCTGTGCAGGTGAGTGAGCAAACTGCAGAGGGGACACATCTTCTGGGACAGGCCCCGTTTTGGGCCTACATCTTCAGCAAGGAGGCAGGTCTGAGCACCAGACCTATGTGCACCTTCCCTGCAAGAGGAGAGCTTGCCTGCGGAGAGTAATCTGACCACTGAGACTCAGGAGAGAGCTGGACTCCCAGGAGTTCTTACAGAGGCTAACAGAATCACAGGACGAACAAGCTCCAATCAAAGACAACTATAACAACTAACTCCAGAGATCACCAGATGGTGAAAGGCAAATATAGGAATCTTAATAACAGAAACCAAGACCACTCACCATCATCAGAACCCAGCACTTCCACCTCAGCCAGTCCTGGATACCCCAACACACCCAAAAAGTAAGACTCGGATTTAAAAGCATACCTCATGATGCTGGTAGAGGACATTAAGAAGGGCATTGATAACTCACTTAAAGAAATACAAGAGAACAGTGCTAAGCAGGTAGATGT
>NC_034594.1:3888706-3906999 GCF_900095145.1 Mus pahari | reverse complement strand
AAAACAATGAATTTATGAATTTCTTGGGCAAATGGATGTATCTGGAGGATATCATCCTTAGTGAGGTAACCCAATCACAAAAGAAGTCACTAGCTATGCACTCACTGATAAGTGGATATTAGTCCAGAAACCTAGAATACCCAAGATACAGTTTGCAAAACACAAGAAAACCAAGAAGATAGAAGACCAATGTGTGGATACTTCATTCCTCCCTAGAACAGGGAACAAAATACCATGAAAGGAGTTAGAGACAAAGTTTGGAGCTAAGATGAAAGGATGGACTTTCCAGAGACTACCCCACCCAGTGATCCCTCCCGTCATCAGCCACCAAACCCAGACACTATTGCACATACCAGAATGATTCTGCTGAATGGACCCTGATATAGAGGCCTCTTGTGAGGCTATGTCAGTGCCTGGAAAACACAGAAGTGGATGCTCACAGTCTGCTATTGGATGGAACACAGGGCCCCCAATGGGGGAGCTAGAGAAAGTACCCAAGGAGCTGAAGGGGTCTGCAACCCTATAGGTGGAACAATAATAGAAACCAACCAGTACCCCCTGAGCTCATGTCTCTAGCTGCTTATGTTCCTAATTAGCCATCATTGGGAAGAGAGGCCCCTTGGTCTTGCAAACCTTATATGCCCCAGTACAGGGGAATGCCAGGGGCAAGAATTTCGAGTTGGTGGGTAGGGGAGCAGGGGTGGTGGGGAAGGTATAGGGAACTTTCAGGATAGCATTTGAAATATAAATAAAGAAAATATCTAATAAAAAAAGAGATTAAAAAATGTTAATGGGTTAGTGATTTTCTACCTGTCCAGAAGAGGCTTGTGATAAATACTGTTTTAAAGGAACACAGATATTTCAGAGTTCATATCTATATTACCTGCAGGTTTACAGTTTTTTTATAGTTCTTTAGTGACAACTCATGTAGGTCTTCCTTACTAGTTTTTAGTTGCATCTTTTCTACCTTTTCAGAGACTCATTCATATTCTCATATTCTCTCTCTCTCTCTCTCTCTCTCTCTCTCTCTCTCTCTCTCTCTCTCATCTTAATTTATTTTCCCCACTAAACCTAAATGACCACTGTTGTTGCTCCAAAACATCACTAGCCATAATTCTGTTGTGATATCAAATATTTATATTGTTCACTTCCGCAGATATTGGAAGCATGTCTAAAATAATAAAGATAGTTGGCTGGGCGTGGTCACAAAAGCCTGTAATACCAACACTGGGAAAATGGAGGCAGAGGGTCAGGAGCTAAAGCTTAAGCCCATCCTAGCCTACATAGGTCAATGTTTCTGGGCCAACATGGGCTATACGAGAGTCTGAAAAGGAGAGAAGAAAACCAGGAGAAGAGAAAACGGTTGCTGATCATTGTTCATTTGTTCAGCCCATGCTGTTTGGATGGTTATAGTATAGAGATGGAAGCCCTCTCGGTGATCATGCGCCTACTGATAGAGATCACAGCCTAATATTGTTATTCATTGTTATGCGCTTCAAGGTTCAAGTAAGCAGAAACAAAACTAATAGATGTCATTTGACCAAGGCCACAGAGTCAGAATTTTAATCCTTTTCTCCAAATTCAGTCCTTAGCCATTATATCATAGCCTGTATATGTTTAAGTGTTAAAACATATTGCATATGTAGTTATCTATTAAAAATTCACACTATCTTGTGCCAGTGCTTAATGTTTTATGATGTCTATAGAATTTCATAGGAGTGTGAAAATATTTAAGTGCCCATCATTGTCTTACAAAGAGAAAATTAGGTTTCATACCAAGAGTCAAGGCTGAAACACAGTCAGTGGCATTTTCTTCTTTAATAACATGCCTTTAATAACATGTCACTCCAATTCGACTCGTTAGGAAAATAAAATACAGAGAACTTAAGTAAGCCTCTTGAGTTTGTGTAGTAAGATGGCATCTGGCACTTGAACCAACCATTTGGAGGACTGTTGTACTATGTCCTAATTAGGACATGTCCTCAGTGTCCATGGAAAATGACAGTGACAGTCACTATCTGGTCCTCTGACACCTATGCTGGTCCACCACCCCAGTGGTAGATGGACCAGCTTAGCTCATGCTTTTTAAAATTGTCATAGACTCAAACACAGTAGTTTTTGTTTCTTACTCATTTAATAAAAGTGAATTTTTCAGTGTTAGTGAAATTAGTAAATTCTAGTAGGAATTCATACAGGGATAAGAAGTTATTTTAGAGTTCTTATTTTTGTTTTCATAGGAAATTGAAAATATATTTTTTCTCATGATATATCCTGATTATAATTTTCCCTCCCTCTATTTTTACCGGTTCCTCCACACCTCCACTTTCTTCTCATCAACACCCACCCCCTTTCCATCTCTCATTAGAAAACAAAGAGGATTCTAAGGGACTATAATGATATATATGATATGATACAGTGATATCATAATATAATATTTGATATGATAAAACAAGGTCTAACACACTGGAATTGGACAGAACAAAGGAGAGAAAACAAGTCCAAGAGAAAGCAAAAGAAATGAAGACCCACTCATTGGCACAATCAGGAATCCAATAAAACACTAAACTGGAAGCCACTTTGTATATGGACCTAGTGCAGACCTGTTCAGGCCCTGCACATGCTGCCTCGGTCTCTGTGAGTTCATATGTGCACTGATCATGTTCATTTAGATGTCCTTGTTTTCTTGGTATCCTCCACCCCTTATGGCTCTTAGACTCTAGGACTGAACGTTCCAGGGTCTCTCGATCTCTGAAAAATGTCTGGCTTGCTTCCATCTGTCTCAGGAGGAAGCTTGTCTGATGATGACTGAACAGGGCATTGAACTGTGAGTACAGCAGAATGCCACTAGGAGTCATTTTCTTGATATGTTTTGTTTTGTTTGTACTAGAACAGTAGTGTTTAGTATTACACTAGAGCCCTGGGATATCTTGTCTCAGATTCTTGGTCCACCAAGTGGTGTTGGGTACAGGTTCTATCTCATCGAATAAGCCTTGAGTCATATTAAACATTGGGCGGTTTCTCTACCAGCATTGTGTCATCTTTGCCCTAGCGTATCTTAGAGTCAGGAGAACGTTATAGATCCAAGGGTTTGCAGTTGGGTTAGTGTTTACATATCTCTCTTTGTAGCTTGAGGAGTAGGGGTGAAGGCTCAATGTAGGCACCATCTCAAGATCTCTATGTGCAATGACTTGTGTAGGTGTTATCTTCAGTATTGGGACCTGGCTAATTTGTAAAGAGCAACTTATTGTCTTGGCCACAACCTGGCTTGTCTGGGGATTCCCAGGGGACTCTGTCCAAAACTTCATTTATATATAACCCAATACTAGCACTGGGAGCTTAATTTGATGAAAAGAGATAGCCATTTTGAGTTCTGTCACCTCTATTATTTGATGATTTCATTTAGATTACTGCCATATATGTATATATTTTAGGAAGCTTCTACTGTATTTGGTTTCCATATTATCCTCCAATAGAACCTAAGTTTAGCTGTCTCTCCATGTATTCCATCTCTCCTTTCCCATGTGCCTCCCCATTTAACCTCATGTTCTAGCACTCCTCTCTATATCCATAACAATTCTATTTCCCTGTCCTAGAGAGATCTATCTTCCCTGCTCGACCCCCATACGTTATACCTAGCCTCTGTGCTTCTCTAAATTGTAGCTTGGTTATTATTAATGTAACAGCTAATAACCACATATAAGCAAGTATCTATCTTATTTATTTTTCTGAATCTTGGATATTCCACTGAGGATGGCTTTTTCTTGTTCATTCATTTGCCTGTGAAATTCATGATTTTATATCTTTAATATCTGAGTATGTGTATATGTACCACATTTTCTTTACCTATTCTTTTGCTGAGGGACTTCTAGGTTGTTTCTTATTTCTGGCTATTATAAATAGAACAGCAGTGGACATGGATGAACAAGTGTCTCTGTGGTAGGATGAAGCATCCTTTGGGTATGTGCCCAAGAGCAGTATACCTGAATCTTACCTAGAGGTAAATTGGCTCCCATCTTCCTGAGGAATGGCCACACTGATTTCCATAGTGACTGTACAAGTTGTGACTCCCAGGAGCCATGGCTAAGTGCTCACTCCATATCCTCGCCAAAATGTTATCGCTTGTTTTATTGGTCTGAAGGTGTAAAATGAAATTGCAAAGAAGTTTCAATTTGAATTCCCTTAATGTCTAAGGCTGTTGAACATTTCTGTTTCTCAGCCAATGAATTTTTTCATTTGAGAATCCTTCTCGTTTGAGAACCCTGTTTCATTCTATGCCCTGTTCTTCATTGGATTGATTGCTTTCCTCACATCTAGCTTTTGAGTTCTTTAGGTATTTTAGATATTAGCCCTCTATACAATGTGTAGTTGTTAAAAACAATTTTCCTATTCTGAAATCTGGCACTTTGAATGATGGTGTCCTTTGCCACACAAAGCCTTTTCAGTTTCTTGAGGTCTCATTTACTAAGCCCATATGCTGTGCTATGGTATTCTGTTAGAAAGTCTTCTCCCTCCGTGAGTTCAAGGTTACCCCCACCTTGTCTTCCATCGGCTTCAGTATATATGGTTTTATGTTGAGGTCTTTGATAAATTTGAAGTTAATTTTTCTGCAGGGTGATTAGTACATATCTATTTGGATTCTTCAACATGCAACCATCCAGAACCATTTGTTGAATATGCTGTCTTCTATGGTGTATTTCTGATTGCTTTATCAAATACCAGGTGCCCATAGGTTTGTGGATTTATGTTTGAGTATTAAATTCCATTCTGTTAATCATTAATTGGCATTTTATGCTAATAATGGCATGCTGTTTTTATTACTATAGCTCCTTAGTAAAACCTGAAATTGGAGCTAATTTTCAGAAGTTTTTTTTTTTTTTATTATTCTGGACTTGTTTAGCTGTTCTAGGTTTTTTTGTGTTTCCATATGAAGCTGAAAATTGTTTTGTGAGATCTGTGAATAATTATGTTGGAATTTTGATGGGAATCACATTGAAGCTGTAGATTGCTTTTGGTAGAAAGACCATTTTTCTATGTTAATTAATGAGCATGGGAGGTCTTTCCAGCTTCTGATATCTTCAGTTTCATTCTTTCTACAGCATTTTATCATACAAGCTTCTGATATCTTCAGTTTCATTCTACTTCATTTTATCATACACACCATTTACCTGCTTAGTTCAAGTTGCCCCAAGAGAGTTTAGATTTTCCCTGATTTCTGTTGGACTAGTGTGAGATCTCTCCAATTTTTATATGTAGGCACCTAGTACTATGAACTAGCCTCTTTGAATCCTGTTTATGGTGCCCCACAAATTTGAGTATGTTGTGTTTTAATTTTCATGCAATTCTAGAATGTCTTCAATTTCTTTTTTTTTTTTTCTTATTTTGTCTTAACCCATTTTTTTTTTAATTCAGGGTTGAGTTTTTCAATTTTCATGACTTAGGATGGCAGGTAATAAAGAAGAGATCAAAACTCAAATTATTGAGTCTTTTTCAAAGTGGTTAATGATATTCAGAGTGACCAGGCTTCCTACCACACAAGTGACAGACAGCCTTTGGAAGCATGAGGATGTCCATCAACAGAAGAAAATAGCTTCCTATGATAGACAAGAAAAATTAGCAAGGAGAAGGAGAAGGCAGCAAAGAATTAATAACTGTTCAAACAAGAAAGAGACTCTGCAATTTGGTTCATGTTATCTGAAGTATGTGTTGTGAGACCTCTGTTTGTGTAGAAGAAAAGTGTGTGTGAGGAAGCTTATTTTAGGTTTTCACAAATGTAATGTTGCAGCACCAGCCAAGCCAAGCTAACTGTTTCAGTGAAAAGAGCACAGGTCTACCCTGATCATTGTTCACTGATGGGTGAGTTAAGGTCATTCTAACTACTGTGTTCTCGCTGGTATTCTCTTTAGTATCCATTTAATAAAGTGAGACACCATCTATATTTAATAATCAATTCTGTCTCTCTGTAACAGTTCTGGTACATGGTGTATTGGTTTTGTTGCTGTTTTGTTGTTGCTTTCTGTTTTGTTGTTTGGTTGATTAGTTGGTTGTTGTTATATTTTTGTTTAGTTTAGTCATTTTTTTCAACAGAGTCTCACATTGCCCAGGCTGGCCTTGAACTCTGTACCATCCATATGTACTTAAGGCTGGCCTTCAACTCTTATCTCTACTGAGTGTTGGGTTACAGGTGTGCACCATTACTCAGCTTTGAAATTTTAACTCATTTTTAGTTGTAAATGGCACAAAGAAGATAGGTAAGAATCAGAAGAGAATGAAAAAAAATATATCTGAATTTAACTTTGTTACTGAAGTACCATCGGCTTGTCTGTCAATGTTTTATTACAGACCTTTGAATCACATTGCCCGCTCTGCTTGGTGTTGAGAGGAGAGCTGGAAATCATATCTCTGGTTTATAGCTGCTTAGTTTCAGTTCTGCGCAAGGGAAGGAGCAAGTATTAACTAGTGCTCATGTACATGGCCTTAAAATATGTCACTATAATGCATTAATATTTAAGGATTTATGTTCAAAATGGACCTGAAAATAATAATATTAATAATAACATTCTTAATATTATTATATGTTGCCCTGTCAATATAATTGGGTGGTCTCTTTATCCAAAGTTCTAATTCTCTCAAACTCCCAAGCTCAACGCCAAGTTTCCTCTTTGCTCTTTCATTTACTATTTCCCAGGTCTCTCTGACTCTTGGCTGGAGTCTAGATTCCTCTTTTCCCATACCACAGATGCATGAAGTTCAGTCATTTACATGTATTTAAGGAAAACTGTAAGATTTATTTACGCCTGGAATTCCTGAGTTGCCCACACTTGAGTGGGTGTTCGTTGTCACTGAGGAGACTTGAAAGACAGAGGTGACTAGGATGCTGTCATTGCGTAAAGTGCATTTGGCTCTCTGTGCCTCTTCTTCAGCTCTCTTGCTCCATTGCCTTCAGCCATTGTCCTTTTCCACAGAGATGCCAACTTCATATCACTCTCCTGCTTGTCTTCGTTTATTTAACCATACTAAAGGCATACGAAGGGCTCCCTTACCATTACTCCCATTCTCTAGTTTGGAAATAAGGTACAGAGGCTACATCTCTGTCATGAACTCCCTCTCAAACACAGGCTGCTGAGCTATGGCGCCTGCAACGATTCCAGCTGCTCAAGGGACAGGGTTCTCACTAAGAAATATCCTGTGTCCGCTCTTAACTTGGAGCTATCATTAAATTTACTTAGGGCACAAGGCCAATTTTTAATTTATCTCATATGTCTGTAGTAGTTAAGATAATTACAATAAACACACGCTACTTCTTTGACAGAAAATTAAATTGTTTATAGTCTAACACTGAAATCTCTTAACATCTCATGGCTTAGAAACTATATCCGACCTTCAGGGTTCCTGAAAATGAGTGTTTTAACTATTTCAATTTTGGGTAACTTGTTTTAGAAGTGCATTTCTGTATCTAAAAAAAAAAATGGATATATCAATGTTTAGATTTAATATCATTCACATTGTATTTGTACATAGGAAAAATGTGTAGCCACATCTGCCAACTCTCTTAGTTGTAGGGGTTTGGTCTGATTACACAGGGATGGACTGAGAAGCAAATCCAACCTCCCATGCTGGCCCCTGCTGTGCGCGTGTGGCCCAGCTGAACAGTGACTTCTGGTCACTCTTCCCCGCCCCCTTCCCCTCTTCCCCTTGTACTGTTTTCCTTCTTCTTTGTCCTGTTCATCTTCACCTCTTCTCTTTCCCACTTCTTCTCCTTCTCCCTCCCTCCCCGCCCCTCTCTTACTCCTCTCCCTCTCTTTCTCCCCTTCTCTGTATCTTTGTGCTTAGAGTACGGTTCAGATATTAAGCACGTGAGGAATGTTCATAGACCTATATAGTCAGATCAGGACGAGGTTTTGTCCTGCCAAATTAACTAAATTACCACCAACCAATAAGAACTATACCGTATGGACAAGGGAAGGAATTTATTATCTTTGCATATTTAACTAAATTTTGTTTTAGTTTTTCAAACAGTATTTGTATCACTTTATGTTTTTTTGACAAAAATGGGTAAAGCTTAATACATTTTTTTTCTAGTTGGTCTCATGCATTTTATTTATGTGGTCTATAAAGTTTGCACATTTTGGCACTTCTACAAAAATAATTGTTATATTCATCAGTCATCTTTGAAATAATTCATCATAGAACATTTGCCTTATGCCATTATCATGACTAAATCTTAGCTTCTAAAAATAGGAAAAATATCGTCTTTCATATTCTAGGGAAAAGCAAGCAAACTATGGCTTAGGCTGTTTAAATGGGTTAGTTGTAAATAGCTGGTAATCCTGGGGACCTGAGATTGGATCCCTGGCACATGAAATGCTGAGGAAGATACTCATTGTCACCTTGTAGCCTCAACACAGGCATACATACACAGTACTTGCACACAAACACACACACACACACATACACACACACACAGGAGTCACAGGCATACAGTTCTATACACACACACACACACACACACACACACACACACACACTGGAGTCACAGGCCTAATTCTATGTTCAGCATTTACAGGAAAGCCAGGGATACAAATCAGGTCCTCAGGACTGCAAGCTCTTTACATCTAAGCCATTTAAACAGCCCAGATAATTGTTTGTTTTTGCCATGAACATGAACCAGAAGATTAACAGAGCTCCAGGCCGAGGAAGCGGGGCTTCCATGGTGTGTGGTGAAGGCTGCAGCACAATGCACACTGCACACAGCGAGGTCTCCTGCTTTTGTCTGACACTGAAATCTGACTGCCTGGATTAACTCCGTAATTCACACCGAGATCAGCTTAGTCTGAAAAGCAGTGAGTGAAGACCCCTTCCCACAGTGCCTCTAGAGACCAGGCCTCTCACCTTCTTTCCTTTGATGCTTAAGACCTAACAGGCCCAGTGGGAAGGCAACCTATATTTTAAGCTGTAAGAATTCACATAGCAAAGCAGCCATCCATACCAGGAGCAGTGGCACGTGAACAAGAAGGACCAGCTCAGGCTGTACACCCATCCGCATGGCTTGCAGAATTGAAAGTATCAACAGCAAAGTTTTGCAAATGCTGTGCATGTGTTTGTCTGAATTAAAGTATATTCTCTCTGGAGATCAACAAGCCTGCAGTGTCGACTTCTTTGTCAGAATTCACTTTAACAGTTTGTTCAATCTTCCCAGACTGTTTCCTGAGTAGTGCATAATAGGCCTGATTTATGGTGATCAGCAACATTTCTGTACTCTGCACTATGTGGTTGGATAGCTCTATGTTTGTAAAATCTTATCTAATTATACATATATAATAGTCAAAGTTTAACATTGTTGTAAACTGGAAACTAAATCCGCAGGTTACTACATCTCCTATGCCGTCTCGAAATTGCTCATTACCCACCATTAAATTAAAACTTTTCTACGTATAAATATGTATTGTTTCTGGTTACCAATAGAGAAAGAATAACAAAAAGAAGAGGAAACCCCTAGTAGCTTTAAGAAACAGCTAAGCTCAGCTCTTTTGAGCTACACTGCTATGCAGTTCTGCCTTTCCCAGCTTGCACACTGGTTTCCTGGAAGCACATCTGCTGCCCGTTAGGAAGAGCTTGGTTCCAGTAGTATCCCCCCTGTCTTGTCTACAGATCAAAGCCCAGTGTGGGTTTGTGCAATAGAAGATTTGCCCTTTTGATTTGACCCTCATAGAAGTAATGATCAAGAAGCTGCTGAGATGGCTCCCTGGGTAAGAACATGTGCTTCCAGAGGACATAGTACCCACATAGTAGCTTAAAAGCATCAGCAGCTTCCATTCCAGGTCATGCTCTGCCTTCTTCTGGATTCTGAGGGCACCAGGTGTGTATGTGAAGAATACAAATACAGAGGCAAAAACACTTGTGCACATAAGAATAGAGATAAGTGAACAACACGGGAGAAAAAGATAGCATTGGTTTTGCGTAAAAGATACAGTTTAATAAAATAGAACTGAGGAGCCTGGATAAGAGACAAGGTGGGTGAATAATAATGGTAGCCATCGTCTCTGTGACACCTAAGCATTGTCTTCGGAATGCAGGGAAAGGCTATAAGCTGGTGTGAAACCTGGAATACACTTACACGTGACTTCTAAGCTGGTGTGAAACCTGGAATACACTTTCACATGACTTCTAAGGTTCCTGACTTGCCAGTTAGCAAAGGTTGTTTTGAAAGATTCAGGGGAAATTCCTATTTACAAAGTATTCAATTTATTGCAGATCTTATGAATGAAAGAAATTTTTATTTAAGTATTATTCTTTCAGATAGGATCACAGAGGGAAAGCCACTTAGCTTGTCAAAGAAGGTATATTTTTGAGACATGCTAATGAGAAGGAATTCTTTTTTTTTTTTTTTACAGTAATTAGAGGATTCTGTCTTTATTTTCTTTTTTCTTTTTTTTTTTTTTGGTTATTATTATTTTCTTTACATTTCAAATGCTATCCCGAAAGTTCCCTATACCCCCCCACCCCTGCTCCCCTACCCACCCACTCCCACTACTTGGCCCTGGCCTTCCCCTGTGCTGGGTCATATAAAGTTTGCAAGACCAAGGGGCCTCTCTTCCCAGTGATGGCCGATTAGGCCATCTTCTGCTACATATGCAGCTAGAGACACGAGCTCAGGGGGTACTGGTTAGTTCATATTGTTGTTCCCACCAAAAGGGTGCCAGCCCCCTACAACTCCTGGGGTACTTTCTCTAGCTTCTCCGTTGGGGGCCCTGTGTTCCATCCAATAGCTGGCTGTGAGCATCTACTTTTGTGTTTGCCAGGCACTGGCATAGCCTCACAAGAGGCTGTTATATCAGGGTCCCTTCAGCAGAATCTTGCTGGCATGTGCATTAGTATCTAGGTTTGGTGGCTGATGATGGGATGGATTCCAGGATGGGGTAGTCTCTGGCTAGTCCATCCTTTCATCTTAGCTCTAAATTTTGTCTCTGTACCTATATCCTTTTTAAGATGAAAAGCAGAAGAATGATCATGACTGTTAAGAGCCTGCTTGCCCTTGGGAAAGCGACAGGAGACACTGGGGCAGGAAACAAGGAAGAAGATGAAGATTGAAGTTTCGAGGTCTTGTTTTCTGCTAAGTGCTCCTTAAATCCATGCATAGTTTTCAGATGGCGTATTGTTTGCCCTCAGAATATAGCAGAACCCAGCGGTGAAATGTCTGATGAGACATTCTGAAGAGATGTATCAACTCTTAAGACACACTCTTCTTCCATAGGACCAGAGTTCATTCCCGCCATGCACATCAGTTAGCTCACAACCACCTATACCTCCAGTTTCAGGGGATCTAATGGCCTCTTTTGGCTTCCACAGACATTCACACAGACACCTGTTTACATACTCACTAAGAGACTTAAGGTGTGTGTGTGTGTGTGTGTGTGTGTGTGTGTGTGTGTGTGTGTGTGTGTGTGAAAGGACATGCATTCTAAAAGTTAATTTAGTCAGCTTTGTTTGGAACTAATGCCACCAAAGCCCTCGTGTGACAAGGGACTCACTTGACTAGGATATTCTGCTATATATTTCTTTCCATCCCTGTGAGAAATAATGAAGTTTCCTATCTATTTGACAGAATTTCTTTTTAACAAAGGTCATCTAAAAATGTTACTAATATTAGCTAAATCATTTGTTTTTTTTCAAAATAATATATCTTTAGAAATTGCTGAAAACGATGTAAATGATCCAATATAAGACTTCTTTGATTTCTCCAATGTTCTAGAAAGATTTGTCCATTTTACTTCCATTTTCCTAGAAATTTACTGGACACAATTTCTACAAATTTCTAACACCAGTTGTGTGAAATGGGTAAGATGAAGTTTCTTTACCTGGATGGACTGACATGAAACAAAATAAATGAAAAATTGTAGTTTGTTTGCCATGTGTATTTTACATTCATTCCCATCTGTGTCTACATTTTGACTTGAAAGGCAGTAAGCAACATCAGCTTTCAGGATGTGTATGTTGTAATAGATTACATTCTCCCACATCAATGATCACCTTTATTGATTAGTTCTAGCTCCCTGTGTTTAAAGTTGACTTATGTTGTATTTTATCAGTGTTTTTAGTGAATACACTGTCTTCATCTAAAATATTGTTCAGCTTAGCTACTCCATATATGTATATGTGTATATGTATGTGTGTATGTGTGTGTGTGTCAGAATACTTATTTCTTAGAAAATACAGAGAATGTGCATCTCAATATTATTTGTGCTGCCATCTAAGTATACCAAGTTGCCATAATGTAGTTGTTGTAACTACTGGCCTTTCAGATGTCACAGCCACATTTTGGATGAAGAACACCATCATAGAAGTTGGATGTAAGGGTAAGAACACTTAGAAGGCCGAGGCAGGGGGATTCCCTGGAGCTCCCTGGCCAGTCAGTCTTGATAAAAGAGCTCCAGGTTTGATCCTGGGAGACAGTGTTTCAAAAACCAACATGGAGAGCAATTGAGAAAGACACATGACCTCTAGCCTCTGTACATGCTTGGGCACATATGTGTACATGCATACATACATACACACATGCATACATGTACACACACATATACACACACAGCCCCCATATGCTATTATAAAGTAATCTATTCTAGAGCAATTAGATTACAGCATTTTAATCATAATAAAATGATAGTGAGTTTGCTAGTAAAAAACATACGCTTCTGCTTTTCCTTGATATTAGTTCAACTACATTTTCGAAAAACACAATAAGAAGCTTTTCTTAGGTGATAGCACTGGTTAGGATCCCCTAAGAAAAAGACCTCAAAGATTTGTAGAGGTTTATTCAAGGCACAATCTGAGCAAGTATTCCCATGACTGTGAGACATGGGGCTAGGGAAAGGGAGGCAATATTTAATATGTACTCTACAACTAAGATCAGTGGGCAGGAAAAGCTTGATCAAGTTAGAGTTCCCTAGGAGAGGAGTGACTGCTACTGAGAACATGGAGCCTGTACCGTTCCTCCAGTGCCTGCGTCTGCTAGGGACTCAGGTCTGCTTGTGCGGTCCTACCTTCCTGGGAACTCAAGAGTAAGGAGCCTTCAGCTCACCAGTGCCCACAAATCAACACTGTTGAAAACAGAAAAGTGGGCATCTAGAAGGTAGGCCAAGACCCCGGCAGCATCTGCCTATAACTTTGGAGTCAGGGTGTGTGGTTTGCGTTCAACACAGAGGCACCAGGAAGTGGGAGAAGTCGAGCCCTGTGATCACCTGCCCTCCTCTCCCTCTTTCCCTCCCCTTCCCCCCCCCTTCAGTGGTGTTTATGTCCCATCCTTGTTCATGTACCTGGTTTTGAAAGCAGCAACAGCCAGAAATTTTGAGGTACACGGGCTTTTCATCCCTTGTCACAATTCCAAAATATTACTTGTAACTACGTTGAGACAATTTTATCAAATTATTCTATCCTGTATGTGCCCTGTCTTGGAAGAGAGAAGAGGAAAGTGTCAAACCTTCTGGACCCCAGTCTCTCCGATTTCACTGTGCCGTTTTGGAACAAGAGGACCCAAGGGGACCCTCTTACGGTGAACAGTCCAGTGCTACAGTTTTCCCTCCCAGGGTAGGGTAGCCCACAAGAGCTTACGCGGGATCTAAACAACTAAGAATCTACTTTTGTGTGGGGAGGATTTGTGGTTGTAATTTTGGCACTTTGGGGTAGTAACTTTCCTAAGCTCCCCTGACCATACTTGGGAACTACAGCAGAGCATGAGTATTCTGATGAGGGTCCACGGAAGTATGTCTGAAGCTCAAAGAGCAGAAGGCAGGTATAGGAAAGTTCACAAGAGAAATCAAGTTCAGCCTCTGCCCTCCCTTGCTGCTTGTCTCCTGGCAGAGGACGACTTGGGTAGCAAAGGACATGAAAAAAGCACCCGGAGTCTAGGAGTATCTAATAAGGATGTCTTAGAAGTCATGATTTTGACAATTTAAGCCAGTATAAGTTAAATGTGGTTTACAAGCACCAAGTGGATTTGATGAAAAAAATTGATAAGAAAATATCTCTGGCCCCATGAAAATCTTTCCGACGGGTTTATACTAGAAATTAAGCTTTAGTTCTGAACTGTGCCTCAGTGCTGCTTACATGGTCAGAGCTGGAAGCCCACTTGAGATTAATTTTATTTGTGTATCTCCATTGCACAGCTTGTTTAAAATGTGACGGCATAACAGCTTTCAGTTCGTAGCTGTTTAGCAGTTTCCACATTTATTTGTTGATACATAGAAGATTGCCCAATGACTTTGTTCTTCATGCCCCCATTCTATAATAAGCTGTAGAAAAGGCATTCTTGATAGAAGCAGTTTAATCGTGCTGTGTTTCTGTGTGAGAAAGAGAGGGGGTGAGCAGGAGGGAGAAAGAGGAAGGGAGAGAGAGAGAGAGAGGAGTGTTATTTCACTGAGAGGTCTGATAAATACCCACCCAGAGACAGAAGGAGTCATTCAAGCATTCAGGCTAGGTCACAGCGTCTTTGCTCTTCTCCTGAGAAGGACTCACTGCTGCTGCTCAGTTGATTCAAGACAAGCAAGGTAAGTCTGTGCTCCCACTTGTATTCTCCTAACGGGAACGTGTTGGTTCATTTATAAGTTTCCGTAGAGCTGAACTGACAAGCCAGATTCCTGTTTTCCTAAGCCCTTCTGTACTACACAACTGCTTTCAAAGTTGCTGTTACAACTTAAGATTACCAGAAACTGAATGAAAAGAGGAAGGAAGAGGTATGTTATGTGTAGGTAACGTACTTAAAGAGAGATGTTAAAGAGGGATGTTGCCATGGCCACTGTACTTGCACATTCATGTTTCTCTGTCCTGATTAACTTTACAGCTAAACTCACTGCATTTTGAAGCTGTTCAGGGACTTCAAAGGTGAACTCTCACTGGCATCAAATTACACTCTTGCTGCTGCTCCAAAGCTACACTGTTCTTTAAAGTTGTCTTATTTCTGTATGGTGTACACATAATGTAGCCATTTTACCTACAAGTAAATGTCACTATTGTATATGGGCTTTAAAAAAAATATCAAGAAGTATATTTTACTCTGCATTTGGAAATAACAAGTCACATTTTCTTAGCTGGAGTCCAGGAATGTCCTTTGATTTTGTTATGTTCAGAGGAGGGCCAGAGAAGAGTAACTTGTTAAGTCACAAGAAACAAATATATCAACAGTTTGATGAAATTTTGAGTAGACTTAAGAGTAATTTGTTAGGTCCCAAGAAACAAATATATCAGCAGTTTGATGAAATTTTAAGGGTGGTTGTTATAGTGGGTAGGAGGTGGAGACAAGAGGATGTATACACAGAAGTATACTAAGATAACTGTATACTGATTCTTCCTCTGTTTGTTCATATGCTAATGTTATAGACAACAGGGAGTAAGCTGGAAGTGCCTATCATTGTCACCAGCACTTACACCAAGGCCATTCTGAGAACACTCTTCAATATGACAGTTTCACATCTGTGCATTCAAAAACAGGGTACTTCCCCAACAGCTAATGTGCATGGTCACTTCAGTATTTACCAGCAGTTCCCTTCATTGCTTCTAAGCTGCTTTGAAGCCAGAAGATGCTCTGCCTATTTAGGGTTTTATAACATATTAAAGAAGAGCCTCTTCCATGTAGCTTTTATTCTGTTTATACCTTTGATGCCCTGACTAATACTTGTATGGAATCTATCCACAACTTTTAGCTCAACATTTAACATCTACCTTCAGAAGCAGGGATTATGCATGGAATGAAACCATAAATACACTTAGGGTGGCTGTATTACCTTTGAGATTTATTCGTTCCCTCCCCTAATTCCCAATATAGTTTCAGTCATCTGTCTTGAAAGGAATCCTAACATCTGCTTAGTTTTACCCCATCTTTGCCCTTAGCCAACTCAGTAAAATGCCTCTTGCTTTGTATCTGAGCTTGCATATAAGTAGCAAGGGATTGATTTTCCACCTCTATGAATGGATTTCTCTTTTTCTCCCTCATATTTTAAACTTGGAGTAGAAGCACCAGTACAGAATCAGTGTTATCTGCCTGCATTTTTTACCCCAAGTGAAACAGTTAATCAGGGCCGTTTTTTTTTTTTTTTTTTTTTTTTTTTTTTTTTTTTTTTGGCTTCTCTGGGAAAATTACAAAGGCAGTGTTCTGTGCTATCATAATGGAAATCTAGCCAGTTAAGTCTCTTAGTTAGGGTTTCTGTTGCTGTGATGAAACATCATGACCAAAAGCAACTTTGCAAGGAAAGGAATTATTTGGCTATGTGTCCACATTACTGTTCATCATTGAAAAATGTCAGGTTAGTACTAAAACAGGACAGGAACCAGGAGGCAGGAGCTGATGCAGAGGCCATGGAGGGGTGCTGCCTACTTGCTTGCTCCCATGGCTTTTCTCAGCCTGCTTTCCTATAGAACCCCAAACCACCAGCGTATAATGGGGTGAGCCTTCCACCATCAATCACTAATTAAGAAAATGTCTTTCAGGCTTGCCTACAGCCTGGCCTTCTGGAAATAATCTGTCAATCGTGGTTTCCCTCTTAGATGACTATAGCGTGTGTCCAGTTGATATGAAACTAGTCAGCACAATTAACTCCTTGTCAGCCTGACACACATCACATCACTGCTCGCCCGGATCCTTTCTTCCTTATACATCTTCAAGACAATGCATTAACATCAATGTCAATATTAATATCACAATATAAAACATTTTTAAACTTAAAAAGTTCCACAAGTCTTACAAAATAACTCACTCATCAGACATTTGCTATGGATCACTTTTCTCAAACCATTGTAAGCATTAGTTCTGAGGTATAGATAAATGGAAGTGTGTGTGTGTGTGTGTGTGTGTGTGTGTGTGTGTGTGTGTGTGTGTGTTCAGATTAAGAGTTAGAGACAGGTAAGAGTGTATTATGTATGTGTCATGAAAGTGAGGTTTCCATAAAGCAAACCAGGGTCAATTACCAAATTATTAATTTGGGGATAATGGATATAGTTATTTTGAAAATATCATTGGAATTTAGGCTGATCAGAGCAGGTTGCACAGAGAGTTCATCAATAATCTTAAAAGACTTAAGAGAGGAGTAAGAAAGACATGGTAAAGAAGAAGCAGATGGTACATGATGGTATAGGAGAAGCAGATGGTATTGGAGAAGCAGATGGTATAGGAGAAGCTAGGACAGAGGAATTGCCAACATATGAAGCAGATTTGGGATGCTAGAAGCCTGCGTTCAGCAGACATTTCTTTTAAGAGTTAGGGAAAGGTAAACAAGACAAAGTAGGTAAGAACTGAATGTAGGTGCCCTGCAGATAACATACATGAATATGATAAAGTGGGTGGATGTGGAGCAAGGTCCCTGATACCATCTCTATGAAAGCTAAGATGCCACAGTTGCACAAGGTCACGTGATATATCGAGACTCTCAAAATATGGATACCAGTTGGTTAAAGAACTGGGGGCCGAGAGTAGAATCCCAGGCATGTTCTGATACTGATCATGATAGCAGAGCACTAATGGACATGAGAAATTTCTAGAAGGACAGTTTGAGCCTATTAAGTGGCCACTACAGTCAGCCAGAAAAGCAGAATCTGTAGAAGGTACATGTAAGAAGGGTTAATATTATAAGCAATTGTCTTACAGAAGCTGTAAGCCACACAGCCATCCACAAAAGATGGTCACGATAGAGTTCTGATGTGCCAGATGAGCCTGCAGTCCTGGGAAGAGTGTGTGCTTCACCAAGGAGCCTCAAATCCACTTTCCTGATGGACATCAGTCCTGTCTGATGACCTAACATGAGCTCACTTCTTTATCGGGTTCCCTGATTGTGTGCTGTCAAGTCATACCTACAAAATTATCTTCGTAACACTTGTGCTTGCTCAGATACCTGTGGAAAGCAGAAGCTGACGAGAAGTCTCAATGATTAAAAATGCTTACTGCTCATGCTGAGAACTGGAGATTTGGTAGCGGTTTTAAAACAAGCAGCTAAAATATTATAAGCAGCTCTCCATTATAAGCCATGTGGCTCTGGAAGCCCACTGGAAGCTACCACAACAGAGGTCCAATCTCTAAACATGCTGTAGGTATGGGTTGGTGATAAATCCTTCTGCCATCAGTCCTTCTCCTTGTGAAGCAGAGTCCAGAACAGGGCTTCATTCTACAGTTGGAATTAGTGTCTGAGTGCATGGGTGTATGTGTGTGTGCATGTGTACGTGTGCGTGTGCGTGTGCATGTGTGTGTGTGTGTGTGTGTGTGTGTGTGTGTGTGTGTGTGTGTGTGTATGTGGTATGCTTAATCAAGCACATGT
>NC_034594.1:3855114-3886846 GCF_900095145.1 Mus pahari | reverse complement strand
GTCATGATGTTGTACAGGAATAGAAACCCTGACTAAGACACCCACTTAACCATTTGCATCTCAAGGGTTTCAGCTCAATGTTAATTTCCAAACTGCACTATTAACACTGCATAAATCTTTAAAACACATCAAGAAACATCCTTTGGTGTACTTGTAAATTTGTATCTGCTCCAATGATGAGGTGCCAAGCTTGTTTTTAGCTTGTATGACAGTGTGTTCCTTCTAAGAACAGGCATCATCTCTACAGTCTCAACTAAGTTCCATTCGTCCCTGCTGTAGCTAAACCAGATTACATTTCTACATGGCGTACAGAGCACATCTCTATCCCAGCCAACTGTCAACTCTCCTTTCCTATGATGAAGCTAAGATAGGGTCTTCAGTGTAGTAAGTACAATCTGGAAAGCAGACACCGAATGTAGTGGGCTTTCTAAGGGTTTCAAATTAATGCCAGTGTCGTGTTTATCACTGAACCTTTCTGATCTTTATATTGTTGGCATTTTCAGTATATTAATGCTTACATGGCTGCCCCTACAGAATCTGTATACACAGTTCTTGGCTCAATTCAGTTCATTCCCTAGCAATTCCTTCCACGTTTTAGGCATTGCATATTTCAACTTATTTCCTAGATTTCTAAAGATAAGGGCAGCAGGACAGAAACACATGGCATTATTTATATTAAAGTTTGATGTTATTAACATTATTTTTATTAGCTATTTAACTTTTAGTATTGTATACCAACTGTATTCAACACCAATTATTTTCCTCTTATTTCCTGAGGGCTTTTTTTTTCTGTCTCGGAATAATGAGCATGCTTGATAATGAGCAACTGTATTGTTTGCCTTTTAATGTTTATTCTTACGTTAGTCAAAGAGGAAGCAGTTTCCAGTAGTTTCTCAACTATCCAAGACAACCAAATGTAGTATAAATCAACATTTTCTAATATAGACTGTATCATTCCTAGTCGTAGTCAGTCATTCTTCCTGATTGACACATAGCCCACCCTCATATTCAGACAAGTACAAATTATTACAGATGCTTCCTTCTTGGCATGCCGCTCTGAGGTGGGATCTCAGTAGTATCTTGAGATTAGCTGAAATTAAGTATCCAGAGGATTTTACTTCAAGATTACTCATCAGCGAGGATCTCCATATGATTGTGTGTGTGTGTGTGTGTGTGTGCGCGCGCGCGCGCGTGCGCGCGTGCGTGTGCATGCATAGATATGTGTGTGCATTCATGTGTGCAGGTGTATATGAGGCCACAGGCCAGTTAACATGTCATTTCTCAGGAACCACTAATTTCACTTTTCGAGGCAAGGTTTCTCACTGAAACCTGGATCTTAAAATCAGGCTAACATTGACAAATACAGAAGTGGATGCTCTCAGCCAACCATTAGACTCAGCACGGGGTCCAATGGAGGAGCTAGAGAAAGGACTGAAGGAGCTGAAGGAGCTGAAGGAGCTGACGGTACTGAAGGAGCTTGCAGTCCCATAGAAGGAACAACAGTATGAAACAGTCAGTACTCCCAGAGCTCCTGGGGACTAAACCACCAACCAAAGAGTACACATGGAGGGACCCATGGCTCCAGCTGTATATGTAACAGAGGATGGCCTTTTGGACAATAGCGGGATGAGAGGCCCTTGGTCCTGTGAAGGCTCGATGCCAGGACAGGGAGGCAGGAGTGGGTGGGTTGATGAGCAGGAGAAGGGAGGATGGGATAGAGGGTTTGGGGAGGGGAAACCAGGAAAGGGAATAACATTTGAAATGTAAATAAAGAGAATATTTAATTTTAAAAAAAGAAAAAAGAAAGAAAGAAATCAAGCTAACTGGCTGGCTGTAGAGCTCCAGGGATCTTCCTGTCTCTGCTTCCCCAGCAGGAGGGGTACAAGCTGTGGTCACCAAGCCAGGCTCTATGGTGGGTACTGGACAGTCAACCTCAAGTCGACGTGTTTCCATAACCTCAAGTTTGCACTTGGCTAGGTTGCTTCTCCGTCCCATCTGGAGATGTCATCACTTCATGAATTTTATGACAGACATTCACTCTGTCTTCAAGTCTCCTAACTTCACCACTTCAACTCACAGTGTACTCGATGAAGTTTCCTTCTTGACCTACCGGGTCATTCAGAAAATAGCCTAACCATCAATTCTCATTGCTCAAGAATAAAATTGTCAAATGGGTGTTAGAAAGTAAGTCAACAAAACTGGTTCCATCCCAACATATCAATAGTTACTTCAAATCCATATGATCCCACAACTGTGATATAGCAAATGAAACATGCCAGCTGATAAGTGATTAGCCAATTCAGAGCTGAATTTGCTTCTTCTGACTTCATCGACCATCTCATAGGTGATATGGCACTGAGGGACTCCATGGCTGCAGGGGATAAAGTTCATGCCTAGAAGGGTTGCTTGCATAGTGTTCATAGGTGGGTGTGGAGCAAAGTTTGGGTAGAGCAATGAAGACAGTCTGCACATGGGCTGGGTGGGATATCTCTGGACTTACTGTCTTGCTTACTGGATGTATAATGACCGTGTTATAACTTCAGCCCACTGAACTGGAAGCAGTATGTCTGCCAGCGAAGTCCCCACTACACTTACTGATGAGCAGGAATTGGACTGTGTTCAAAAGTTATCAGAGTAAAGATGTTCCCTGCACTTCTCATTTCTTAATTGTATAAACACAAGAGAAAGTCGATGTGTTTTTTGTTTGTTTGTTTGTTTGTTTAGTGGATCTGAATATACTTCCTCTAAAAACTCAGAATTTAAAAATACTATGATATCCAATTTTATCATTTTAAAAGGATTGGCCCTACTAACCCCACTTTCTTCTAACCTTTACTCAAATCAATTCTTGCTAAAGGAATCAATCTTCTATTAAAAGTATTTAGGAAATAATTGTGTGAAAAATGATAAGTCGGCCTTTCTACTCTATATCTGTACATCTACTCTCAACCAGTGACACGTTAGTTGTGTTAGGCTAACCCTTCCTCTGCATCCTGTCCTGCTCCCTTTTATGGGGAAGGGTTTATCCAAACCTGTGTGCTTTGAACTCCTAGAGTAGCGGTATGAAGGCCATCTCATGAGAGAAAGAAATTATGATTGGACCCTCAGAGATATGCGTGGCCAGTAGAGCTATTAACCTTTATACACTGCCACATGTATCATAGGTCCCAAAGTTTCTGAACTGGAGGAGAAGCTCTGAAAGACCCTAGAATTTGCAATGCGTAGCATTTTCCTTTTGTTTGTATTTAAATCATAAGAATGTTTTAAAGGATTTGTCCTTATAAAAACTCTAAGCAACACCCAACCAATCTGTTGTAGTGGTATCTCCTTCTAATAGAACAAGTCATGAACTTGGTGTACCAGGAAGCTTGGGGGAGGGCGTACCTGTGAGCTTAAGCAGTAAATGGACGTTCACGCACCGTCAAATACCAGAAGATCGTTTACTTTTCTCCCTGACAAACATCCGTGCTCCCACCGTGTTCCCATAAGACCCAGTATCTACCCACTGGCATATCCAAAGATTGGCACTGTCACATTAAGGGACTTTGCATGTGTTCCAGCTTTTTACGGGTGCACTTGAACTTCACAGTAAAGCACGCTGGTGGGATTCCCCATCCATAGAAGGGCAGACCACAGAAGGATGCCTGAACTAGGAGTGGACATAAGTTTAGAACTAATTTAGCAAGAATTTTAGGTTCCTCAGGATCTAGAGGATAATTCTTAAGAAGGACAGGTAATCTGGGAAGACACATCTTCACTGTTGATCTTGCTTTCTGTGGAAGGAGTGGCTATCTTCTATGAAAGAGATGAGAACAGAGCAGGCCCTTGAAAATCTGGGAGGAATGGACCCCCAGACAGAGGTTAAATGCTGCATTGAGATGGTCTCTTACAGTGACAGTGACTTGTGGGCGTATGTGTGTGTGAGTGCGTGCATGCGTGTGTGTGTGTGTGTGTGTGTGTGTGTGTGAGTGTGTATGTGTATGGGTGTGTGTGCGTGTGTGTGATGAAACAGGATTTCATTTGTTTAGTCTCGACTAGGCTCGAACTTACAATCTTCCTTCCTCAAACTTCCTGAGTGCTGCTGATTGCAAGCATTTCCCACTAATCACAGTTTCATAGATGACTTGCATGTAATGCATTCGTATTATCTCTCTATTGATTAAACCATTTGTGACTTCATCTTCCTGAACTTGTTTACATGTGTATGTGTATATGCTACTGTGTATGTGTATATGCTACCGTATCCATCCAGTTTGTTAGCAAATCACGGTGACCACTGATGAGAAAATGGGGGCAACTGAAAACGTTACAGGAGAGGCAGGAATGGCTCTTTACGGGAATTTTGTCTTTACATATTTTACTCTGTCTTTATAACATTAAACAATTCAAGTGGACAGTGCTTACTGTTTCTTCACTAATTACATTCCCAGCATTTACCCCTTTCCTTCCATACAGACATCTGAACATTGTCAGCATCTCTACATTTGCCTGGCAAAATAAACCCTTATAGATTTTGCTAATGGTTAATTTGTTAACTTGATACTAGACCCTAGAGTTTTCAATTCATAGAATTTTCCTGTTTTGTTTTGTTTTGTTTTGTTTTGTTTTAATCATTAGAATATATTAGCATGTTTGGCTTTACAAAAACTCCAAACAACACCAAGCAAATTTGTTGTAGTTATATCTTCTAGATTCTGCTATAGAATCTAATTGCAGCTGCCCCTAGCAACCAAACAATGTGATCTCTTGGCTTCCCTTTAGGATGAACTATAACCTGTAAGGGGAAATTAACTCTTTCCTTCCCGAGTTAATCTTGGTTATGGTCTTTCTCACAGCTGTAGAAATCTAAACTAAGACACACAAACACTACTCAGAATGGATCAATGAGCTAAGCACTTTTTCTTCTGTGGGTCAGGACACTGAGGCATAGAGAAGCTAAGCTCCTGTCCTACAACAGAATGAGCAATGAAGGAGCTAAGTCCAAAGTTTCCCCAAGCTACTACTTAGAATTGTCAGACGGGCTTGAATTTGGATAGAAATAAAAAAAAAATCCATACATAGTAATTCAGTGAGAGTAAATGTTTTTTAATATGGAGTAAACAATATAGCGTTCACTTATTTCTGTATTTCCACCTGAAACACTGTTTCCCTTTATAGAGGGTAGTGGATAGGAGGGAGATGGCATGTTTCTCTACTTCTAAGAAATTTAGCTGGACCTCAGGAATCCACTTAGCCCAAAGGAGAATAACAAATACATCGAACTAAATGGGATAGGGTTTTTTTTTTTTTTTAATTATCTCTGCAGCAGTATATGTCAACCTTAAGAGTTAACACACGATTTAGGGATGTCCACATTAACAAGCCACTTTGAATTGAGGCAAGCTGAAAAGCAAGTCTGTTTAAGCAGTGTGTACTTGACTTCCTCCGCAGCCCCGAGGTGAGCATAGTTGTTAAATGCCGAGAGCTTTAGAATGTGAACATCATGACTCATTCTTTAGGTGTTTTCTGTGGCGAGGTCTCACAGCAGTACAGACTGAGGGAGAGCAGATGCTGGCACCATCGTTTTCTCTGTAGTCCTGAAATCGTGGCCTTCTCCTTCCTCTTCCTTGCCCTCTCCTTCCCTCACCTTAGCCCTACTTTCCTCTTTTCTCTATATGTTCAAGTCTAGTTATGCTATATTGGACATTATGCCTATCCTAAAGGGCATTTTATTTTTCCAAATGCAGTCATATTGGAAGATACTTGTGGCTAAGTCCTCCGTTTTGGCATTCTGGGGAGACACAATTCATACCATAACACTAGAACCAGAAAGATGGAGACTGTGAAATCAGTCAGTTTGCATGGGATGTTCAGCATTTGAATTTTCTCTCTGACTTGGCTTTGACCAAAACACAATGTGGGAGAGGAGTGGTGTGTGTGTCTGTGTGTGTCTGTGTGTCTGTGTGTGTGTGTGTGTGTGTGTGTGTGTGTGTGTGTGTATTTCACTCTTAAATACTATTAGGAAGTGTCTTCTAGTGTACTTTTCAGAGTGGTTACCATGCATTAAAGGCTATATTGAACTCTGTTGCTTACAATTCATCAGCTAGGCAAGGGGAAAGACACATGAAGGTACTTCATTGAAAAGATTAGTGTGGTGGGCTAAAGATGTGACAAGCAAGGCCTGTGACCTCCTCACAGCAATGCCTGTTCTTCTGGAGAGAGGACCTGTTAGCTGCAGGAACGTTGAGACATGTAAGCACCAGTGTTTGGCAGAGGTGAGTCTCATTTTAAGTTGCATCTACACAGAATTTGAAATACAGGACAGAGAGCCAAGGAACACGTGTATCTTTATCTCTTATGATAATGAGAGGAGATGAAAAGTATTTAAGTGTATCACTACGAAATATTTGAAGTACTTTTGAAGGAAAACATTGTTTCTACCTTGTAATATTCCCTTTGTGTTGTAAGAGTATTTGAGATAATTTTGCTTGGATCTATTTTACTACTATCTTGATTTCATTATAGATCTCTGTGGGAAATGAGTAGATAAAATGTAGTGGACTTTGTAGCTTGTTGAAATAATCTGGAGAGTCACTGGGCAGACAGGTAGGCAGGAAAAGTCAGAGAAAGGCAATTTTCCAAAGTAAGCCTCAGAAGTATGACATTTTTACAAGTTGTGCTTATCTGCCGTAGGATAGAATATAGCTGTAAATAAACCTTGGCACGACTCAAAAGGAATATTTTTGTTTATTTGTTTAACTACTAAAGGATATTGTGGTACTCTTAGGGCAGGCAGATCACTGAAATAGTCTCTGGCTACTTGGCCAGCAGGACATGTGAAGCATCTGTCACCGGCAACCAGCTGCTGATTCTGTTTCTCTCAGTTCTCCCCGTTGCCCTCACCCTGTCTACCCAGTTCTCAGCCCCTCTCTTCTCCCCCCCCCTTCCTTCATCTCTTCTACTTCTCCCCTCTCCTTCCTCCCTCCCTTTTCTTCTCTACTTCTCTCCCCCTCCCCTCTACATTCTCCTCTCTTTTGTCTTGTATGGATTAGCATAGTTAGTATTTAAAATTATTATAGGAATGACAGGCAGCAGCTCGGTTGATAGAGTAGCCTTGACTCACAAGCATGAGGATAGCTGCCATCAATGTAAAAGGGATTAACAGTAGCTCATGTTTGATGGCCCAGCTCTGGGGAGTGAGGAATGGATATAGCATCTTGCAGACTTGCTGGCCAATCAGTCTAGCCAATGTAGAGCTCCGAATTCATTGAGAAACTACCTCAAAATTTAAGGTAGAGGGCAATAGAAGAAGATATACCCAGTACTCACTGGCCCCTCTTGCACGTGTATACAAGTGTATGAGAGGCCAAATCTATTCCATTTTGAAACTGGACTCCATCTTAAAAGAAAAGAACCCTGAGAACTTGACATGCAGCTGAACCCAATCTGCACCCAAGTACCAGGAAGGAGCCCATGGTCTGCCCTTGGCACATACCCCAGAGTTACTCCCTAGCTACTTCCCAGCAGCAGTTAATCAAAGGTTAGTCTGATTGTTTCAGATGTACTTTCAGACCTCAGACCGTTGACTGCTCACGGTCTTGCTTCAGAGCACCCACCTGCCCACTTACAATAGTCATTCAGTTAGATGCTTGCCAGGATGGACACCCCCCACTTGTTCCCATTTCCTATAAAACCTTGTCCTAATGAAAGTTTGGGACTTCTTCACCAAACCATCCTGCTATGTCAGGGTTGGCAGTGATTAGGCCCAAGCTCAAGCTTGAGTAGAAAGACCGGGATGTGATTACATAAAAATATCCTACTTGATATTTTGGGACTCATGAACAAGGCACAGTATATAAATACACATACATGCACGCACGCAGGTATGCAGGCACACACATACACATAGCACTTACATACACATAGCACAATTATATGAACTACTATTATTTCCTCTTTTAAATTAACATTTCATTAGCATGAAATAATTAGTTTTGTTATGACACTGTTACTCTGTGAATTATTGCACTTTATTCACATTCAAGCCCCACAATTCCGTTATCCCTGTCTCCTTCTGCTTTCCTCCTTTCTCCCCCACCAAATAGTGTCCTTCTACTCCCATGTCTTACATGTATATATGTGACATGGACATATATGTTTTTATAAAAATGTTTTAAAATCAAGTCCACACATGAAATAATACATATGCTGCTTGTCTTTCTAGGGTGCGGCTTATGGTTCGCATCCTCCGCTCTATATGAGGGAAGCAAGGCATAAGGGAGCCCATGAGAGTCTAGACACAGCACTCGGGAGGCAGAGGCAGGCAGATTTCTGAGTTCGAGGCCAGCCTGGTCTACAAAGTGAGTTCCAGGACATCCAGGGCTATACAGAGAAACCCTGTCTCGAAAAACCAAATATATATATATATATATATATATATATTGTTTGTTCTTCCACAGGAGTTGGGCTTGCCCACATGAGAGCTCATAACTGTGTAACTCCACCTCCATGGGATATGATACCTTATTTTAATCTCTGCAGACAATGGACAGACAGGTAGTAGATATAACACATTTAGAGAAAGAGTCATATATATAAACTAATAAATTGAAAAAAATAATTTAAGAAATACCCTATGAGCTCTTCCTTCCATACTAACCTGCTGTCTTTCATTAAGACTGACAGATTTTACAGTAGGAGGCACATCTGCTGCTCTTTGAGTACCCGAGAATACTACTGGCCTTTAGTCAGGCTATATTAGAGGCATCTGATTTGCCAGGAGCTGAGACAAACAGAAGGAATCGTCTTGTGATTGAGGCAGATGAACTGTTCATGAAGTGATACTGAGCAAGCCGCTCACGTCGCTGCCTTCTCCTGCCTTCTCATCCCTCTGTATTATAATTTCAGTCCCTCCTGAGGGTTACAGCGACTCTAAACTCCGTCAGCTAATAGACCATACTGCAAGGATCATTATCATCCCAAGTTACTTAATCAATTGTGCCTGTTCTTTTTTCTCATTTTCCCAGCTCTTGGATGGAATTCACTGATCATTTTTGCATTAGCAACTACTATGAGCATGATTTCTCAGGTCTGACTTTCCTTTCGTCTCTCTAATACCACCAGGTCTGGTAATGTGTTCCCTGTCTCTTAAATAGAAAGAACTCTACTATCACACAGGCTGAACAATGGACCTTTTCCAGTACAAAGTGGCTCTCAAGACACCACCTTTCAACCACAATGTAAATTTCCAGGGTCACCTGAGGACCTGTCCTTATGGGCACATCTCTCATCAAGCTCCCAAGTCCACACCTCGCTGACCTCTACACGTCCCAAGATCTCCTCATGACCCCTCTGATGTGATCCATGCTCTGTGTTACTGTGGCTCTGTCTTTCTTACTGACATTCTAAGTAATAATCAAGATAGTCTTGCTGTTCTACATTTTATTTATTTTTGTTTTTTGGATAATTACGTAATTTCTTCTTCTCTTTCCTCCATCCCAACTCCTTTCTGTCTTTAAAATTATTTTCACTAACTCCCTCCCCTCTCTCTCACATACATACACACACAAATATTACTTCCTGATTACTGCACACATTATTGTTATTTCTACACTTTTGCATTTGCCCCCATACTCCAGCATGTAGAGAGCTGCCCTGAGCCTGCTTACTGGCTTACCCTTTTTCTGGAACAATCAATAGGATTGTCTGTCACAAGCCCCAGCCTGTTTA
The DNA here is from genome assembly GCF_900095145.1 of Mus pahari. Taxonomy (NCBI): domain Eukaryota; kingdom Metazoa; phylum Chordata; class Mammalia; order Rodentia; family Muridae; genus Mus; species Mus pahari. The sequence continues at coordinate 3,877,138 of NC_034594.1, read as the reverse complement.
CTCTTACCTGGCTGGACCTTCCTCTGGAACCATCAGTAGGATTGTCTGTCACAAGCCCCAGCCTGTTTACTCTTACCTGGCTGGACCTTCCTCCGGAACCATCATCAGGACTGTCTGTCACAAGCCCCAGCCTGTTTACTCTTACCTGGCTTGCCCTTCTTCTGGAACAATCAGCAGGACTGTCTGTCACAAGCCCCTGTCTGTTTACTCTTTCTATTTCTATTTTGCTGCTGTTGTTTGGTTTTGCATCTTAGAAGGGGATATCACAAAATCCAGGGCTGCCTTGAGTTTATTGTGTACCCAAGGATAAACTTTTAAGTCTCTTGCCATCCAGGATCTTGGGATGAATGCACGTTCTTCCATGCCTGAACGACTCTTTCTTTTGTTTTGTTTATTTTTGAAATTGTAATTTAACTACAATGTTCCTTCATTTTTCTCCTTCCAAACCTGTCCTTATGCCCCTCCTTATAGTTCTTCCCTGAGTGATTACATTTAGCCACATAGACTCTCTGTATATATAGTCTATGTGGCTAAATGTATATGTATAATATATATACATACATACAAATATATATATATGTATGTATATATATATGTTATTATATATTATCATTCTTTATGACTGCATTTCTCAAGCCCTAGCCTGTTCCTTATGGTTATCATTCAATGTAAGGTATGTTTTACTTTGTCTTTAGCTTGTCCTGTTACAGTTATATTGTCACACCATAACACCAGAGTGATGCTTACCATAGTATAGCTTGTGGATATTTAAACAGTATATGACAGATGAATTAGTAAATTAATAAGTTCATATAGCAGTGTGTCCAAATATGCAAAGAGAGTTCTTATGCAAATATGACACCTTCTCTAAAGTCTTTGAGAGAATTCTGTTTTTCAACAGCATGAGTAAAATGTTACTTGCAGCATCACTGATTTTACTAATTTTCCATGAGTTTATGATATATATGAAGATTCACTACTTTTCAACAATTATAATTATAAAATACTTAAAGTAGTAGTATTTTCAAATAAAAGTTTTCATGTTGTAATTTGATAGTTTGATAAGTTGATTGCATGTCTTTGTAAGTCGAATAATTCTTCATTAGGTTATAAGTGACAAATAGTGATACTCTCAACTAATATTTCCTAATGTTTTATATCTAATTATATTATACTTATAGAAAAATGTAATATGTGTGTCTTATAAATACAAGTAATTGTAATACGTTTATGACTATGCAGAATGTGATTTTAAATGTTCAACAAATGGACTTGTAAACACATATATGAATGTAAGCATAAAAGTATCTGTGACAAAACCATTTTATATTTGCTAATCATGTTAGACTAGATTTTACATTTTCCTTAAGAAGGATGAAATGCTCACAATATTGAAATTTCAAAAACTATGTTTCTAATCATACCTTTGCTGTTAACTCAAGAGATTTGAACAAGCTGAATTCTAGAAGGTATGACTTGTTAGGGCTCTTGGCGAAATCACCAGCATCTACAAGAGATTGGCCTAGAGTAAGTCTGAACAATGTCGTTGCATGGATTACCTGTATGTGTATTTATAGCCTCCACACACATAAGGGAACAACCCTCTAACTCTTACATTCTAAACAGTATTAAGTCCTTATGAGTCTGAGCAAGGCAGATTCAAAGCTGGAACTATTTATTAAGCTTATCCTAGGCCTTTCTATGGCTCAGTCCAACAACATTCCTTGCAGGGATATTTGTTAATATAAATAGATCAGCGGGTGCATGTCAGTTCTTTGGCCAGCTCCCACCTGAAGAAATAAACAAGGTTTGAAAATTATAAAAAGTACTGTTCAAGTTGACAGGACTGGGTGAATATAAAAGTTTAAATAACTTCTCAAATCTATTTTTTTCTCTTATTTCAGAGCCTATCTCATGTACAGTCTAAAAACTATTGAGTTTAAAATTGTCCTAGAAATACTCTTTGGCTATATCCTGCTTTTAGAAAATTAACATCTCAGATTAAAAGTAGAAACAATTTTGATTTGGAATATGAGTCAGGAATTCACACTTGTCGTCTAGAAAACCTGAGTTGAGCTCCTAATATCTATGTTCTTAAAATAGCCTACAAATGCAGTTTCCGGTAATCTAGCATCTTCCTCTGACCTCTGCAGTCAGGTGAGACACATGCACGACGTATCTGTCAATGGAAGCACACCCAAGAAGGGTTATTTGTTTCTAAAAATTTGTCTTTACAGTCGTCAAGCACTTACGTAACAAATGTTAAATATTTAAACCTATGTTTAAATTGTTTAAATCCATACTTAGGAGATTTTCTTAAAAAATAAGGTTTGGGCTTTCAACAACTCAGTAACCTGGATAATCAGCTATCCATGGAGTCCTGAGATTATAGCAGCAGAGTCTTGCCAGGGCTGAACCTGACCCGGTCAAGTACTGAGGAAGGACACTGTCAGAAGATCCCAAGGGCTGATGACGTCTGGCAATTTCATCAACAAAGGGGGGAAAAAAAAAAAATATATATATATATATATATATATATATATATATATATATATATATATGGTGGATGGAGCAGAGCCCCAACAGATATACTTTATTTATTCTCTCTGCTTTTTTTATACCTTCATAGACAGAAGTTCTTTATAAAATTACCTCCTAGGTAAAATGTTACAGAAAAGGGGAGTTCCAGAAGGATGTTGATAGTAAGTTTAAAGCAGTGCTTCATTCTATAAGCTCATTATAATTTCAAAACAACAGTTTCATGTGGCCTTGATTTACCATAGTGCACACATGTGGCCTCATTCTTGGACCTGATCTAGAATGAAAGTTTTTCCTTGGTCACACATCTGTCCCAAGCGTATTTTTCTTCTCAGCGTAGTTTATGAAAGTTCATTGTATTCTTTATTATGTTAACTTTAGTTACTATTCTGTGAGAATGGGGCCCATTCTGTTCTTGATTCTATCTTTAGTACATCTATCTTTCTGACAAAACAACTAAAACCATCTCCTTAAATTTTCTTCCTAAAATTATTTGAATCAAATCAGGAATTCTATAAAGTCATTAATTCATCCAAACAGCATTAATTCATGAAAGTTCATCTTCATGTTGAGCTGCAGGATATTAGCCCAGTAGGGTGGGCCAATGCCCAGGCCTCGTGAGTCTCTGCAATAGTGGCAGGAAAGGCATATCAGCAGCAAGAAGCAATCCTGGGACAAAGATTCCGGGTCTGTGTCTCTCCAGAGTGCACCTATCCCAGCCATGAGAAACAGTGGGCCATCACCAGCAAACTCACTTGCTTGCCACAGGCTTTCCTAGATGACTTCTGTCAGAGAAACTAAAGCAGCTGTGAGCTACTATAAGGAACACCATCTTGTCCCATCGACTACCAGTGTGCTCCTCCTCGCCACCGCCATGACCAGGACCTACCCTACTGTACAGTAAAACCGTTGCTGCCCATCACTCTCTGTATTCTTAGTATGCCCAGTGTTTAATTCATAGCACCTATGGCCAACAATAATATATTCTGTACACAAAGTCTAATGTAATCTTCATAGTAGCAGAACATCTATTTCTTTAATATGTCTCTGGCACCTAGGGTTGAGAATGATCATAAGAATTTCTTCATAAGCAGTTACTGGATGGAAGGATAGATGAAAGCATGAATGAAAACCGTGCTAACTCAAGGCTTCTTACTTCCTCTTGTCTTCCTCTTGTCTGAAGTTTCTCCTTCAGCTCCAGTAGAGCCTTGCCCTTTATAGTCTACCCTCTACCCTCGGCTACTGTTTCCATTATGAATCGATACTCTGCTCCGGCCCTACTGCCTCACAAGCCCTTGGCAAACAGTCACCATAGCTCTAGTTCTCTTGATACTTGTTAGTACACAGCAAACATCATTTATGAAAAGTGCTTGGGTACAGAAATGTTTCATGGTTTTTATACTCTTTTGCACATGTTTTGCTGTTTACATATACAGAGTAAGATCTTAGAGATGGGACTCAAGTCAGAACAAGATATTTGTATATGGTTCATATGCATTATACCTATAGCCTGGAAATTTTAATATACTTTAAACAATTTTTTCATGGTTTATCCATGCATACAGTATATATTAATCATATTTACCTCATACTCCTCCCCTTATCTCATTCCTTCTCCTCTCCAATGTCACATTTTCATTTTTTTTTATACCCCACTGACTCTTCTTGGTGCTAATCATATGCTCATGGTGTAGGCTACCTTCTGGAATGCGGTTAGCATTACCAGGGGCTGCATCCTTAAAAATCTGATTTTCCCTACCCCAGAAGCCATTTTAGTCCACCTATATTTTGATTACAAACTATTACAATAGGAATGTTTTGCTTGTGACATCATGTTGGCACCCAAAAACTTTGGGACTTTTGAAGTAGTTCTGATTTTCAATTTTTGGATGAGAATATTCACCTTGTACACTGATTGCTTTTTCCTATCTCTGAAGTAGGATCTACCCAGTATGTTCACATGAATGAAAGATGCTCTAACAACAAACTGATTTTTATAAATGAAGTATACCCCAAAGGTAGGCTTATTATATAAATGAATAAATACCAACAGTATTTTCAGTGGCATGAATGAAGTTCCTGCTTTATGTGTATATACATGTTCTACAAAAACATGTCACATGGGAAATACAAAACACCTAAAAAAGGAAAAAAGAAGATAAGAGGAGGGGAGAGGAGCGAAAAGGAAAGGGAAGAGAGGAGAAGAGAAGAGAAGAGAAGAGAAGAGAAGAGAAGAGAAGAGAAGAGAAGAGAAGAGAAGAGAGAAAAGAAAAGGAACTCTTGAGTCTCTGGTGGAAATTGGACATGTCTATGAGTATTGGTAGCAATTTAATAGCTACATTAGTTTTTTTAAAGAGCAATTTAAAAATCACAATGAAGATCACTTGCATTTTAAACTGCGAAAATTTTCCCTATCATACCGCAGACTACCTCCTTTCTGGAGTCTCCTATCTGCGTGGAATGGGTCTCAGTTGCAGATGAGCGAGGATTCTGTGAATGACAAACAGACTGACATGAGAGAGCATGTAGAATCTGAGTGTAATGTTCAAATTGAGCATCAAACTTTTAATACAGAACAAACAAGGGAAGCCAGGTGGGATACATCCAAAAGAGTTACAGTGACACAAGACAAAGGATTATATACATCAAAAGACCAGGGGGGACCAGGCAGCTTGGAGGAAGTCAGGTGTTGTTAACCCCCACCACTAGTGGTTCCCAGTAAATCCTTGATTATGCTGTTCCTTTGGGCCAGGCCAATGCGAATTCCCTGTCCTCAGTAAACACTTCTGCAGACTAGCTCTGAGCTGGTCTGGCTCTGTTCTTTGTAATGCCTAATTAGTTTCACAGGTCTTTACTAGAAGTAAATTTGAATGTTAATGAATAGGTAACCTTCTCACTGAATTCTGCTGAATTCCAAGCTTGTTTAATGAATAGGTAACCTTCTCACTGAATCCTGCTGAATTCCAAGCTTTGTTGGCTTCAGGGATTTTCTGGGAAGTTGGAACACTGGTGGAAACTCACCTATGATAAAAATTCAATCTTTAAAGGTACTTATAATACACCATACTAAAGTGGGGATAGGGTTTGAGTGTATGGATTATGATAATGCCAAGGTTTCCAGGAGGCTGAGTTTCCTTGAAACTCCTTTGCCTCAGGACTGCTTCCAGGTTTCCAAACCTGTAATGCGAGTCACTACTGGAGTGGGCGTGGCACTATAGTAACTGGAATGTCCATAACTGAAGACTTGGTTTAGTTTGGAATCAGCATTGCTATCTAGTGGAAGAATGCCAACTTTTGTATGATAAATTAAATAGAATGAGAGATTTGTTTACTAAGATGTATAATGTCCCATTGTTGAGTTCAATAGTGCTCTTCTGATTTTATTTTTTTCACTGTTCATCCACGCATTCAGTATATATAGGAAAAGCACTGAACAATACTCATGTATCACCTGCGGACCTGGATATTGATTTTAGCTGCAGGTAGATAGATGTTCAGTGGCAGGTGTGGAGTGAGCAACAAAGAGTAGCCAAGTAGGACTGGGAGATAAAGACTGTCTCCAGTGCTTGCTGTGTCTGCAGTGCCTGAACACTTTATACCACATGTGCATTGGCTTTAGCACAGATACCTATAAGAATGTGAACAGCAGAGCACGGCATCTATTAGATCTTTGATTATACAACTTGAAAAAGAGATCCAGTGACCAAATGAGAAGGTGGGATGCCACCTTTGATATGACGTATTTAGAAATGTACTTAGATACCTGCATTTGTGAAAGATAATGGGGAATGAAAATTGTATGGATAGGTGCATATTTTATATACGGAAAGTATTTCAAATGTGTCTTAAAGCATGCAACACAAAAAAGTAAACCAGAAATGCATATGGAACGTGTTTGGGGGGAAAAAAAGCTTAGTAGCTTCTCTTACTATTTGGCATTTATTGTATGTATAATTGTATGTGTAATTAAGTCAATATTTTAAATGTTTAGAGTTTTTAAACAACTGAAATGAGCCAATACTGGCTAGTTTTGTGTCAACTTGACACAGGCTGGAGTTATCACAGAGAAAGGAGCTTCAGTTGGGGAAATGCCTCCATGAGATCCAGCTGCAAGGCATTTTCTCAGTGATTAAGGGGGGAGGTCCGCTTGTGGGTGGTGCCATCTCTGGGCTGGTAGTCTTGGGTTCTATAAGAGAGCAGGCTGAGCAAGCCAGGGGAAGCAAGCCAGTAAAGAACATCCCTCCATGGCTTCTGCATCAGCTCCTGCTGCCTGACCTGCTTCAGTTCCAGTCCTGACTTCTTTCAGTTATGAACAGAAATGTGGAAGTGTAAGCTAAATAAACCCTTCCCTCCCCAACTTGCTTCTTGGTCATGATGTTTGTGCAGGAATAGAAACCCTGACTAAGACAGAGCCCATATTTATTTTTATTTTATTATGTACCAAATTATAGGCACATACTTATGATTTCTGTATGTGGTGGCCAAGACAGGAAGGTCAGGATCTCAAAGCTAGCCTTGGCCAGATCGAAAAGACCAAACCAACCTGAACTAAACAGGAAGACTCTATCTTAGAAAAACAAGGAAATTGAAATAATGAACTAGTGTACTGTACAGATGCCAAGCAGGTTATATGGCTGAATCAGAAGGTTGGAGAGAGCCATGCTTCCTTCGAATGCATAATTCATACCTGTCCTACCTAACTAGGTAACCCATACACATAACCCACATCCCAGACTAGATAGCGTAAAATAAGGTGTAGTAAAAGCGATCAATGAAACTAGGTATTACTGCTCCTTTATATGAAGGTTAGAGATACATGGCAGTACCGATGCTATAGGAATTTTCATTTTGAGCAGTCTCCTAATGTTTGGAGGGGATGGTCCATTCCTGTAGTTCTGCTTCTGCACAATTGGACTATTTCAGTTTAGGAACCTGTTAAATTGCTCAGTGTTATTTTCCATGTAACAATCCGGTGCCAGACCCATTCTTTTTGGTGCAGTTGCCATAGTGGTACTACACTAGTTCACTTCTGTTCTCAGAGACCCGGGCCATCCCTGGAGCCGCAGGCTGCCATACTTACCACTCACCTCTCAACAAAAGTACTCTTTGGGAGACAATGGCATTCTCTATTCTCTTCAGCCATTATTAAACATCTAATGCTAACGAAAAGTAACTATTGCCTTTGCAGAGCCAATGGCTATTCAGGAGGAAAAAAAAAAAAAAAAAACTGGCTCAATAAAACTTGGTTTCTGTTTCCATTCTCCCCCAATCAGAGTCCGGCCACAAGAAGTTAAAAAGCACCATCCAGAGGAGTACAGAAACGGGAATGGCGGCTGAAATGCGGAAGATGGTGAGACAGCCAAGCCGGGAGTCCACGGATGGCAGCATCAATAGTTATAGCTCAGAAGGAAAGTAAGTGACATGGCGTCTTGCTGCATGTGGCCTTAAAGTTTAGGGTGTTCTAGACTTCTTCTGAGTCACGTGTTCATGTACCCAGAAGTTTCAGTACCTGCTTCAAACGAACCTGACATCCTGGGGACACCCGAGGACATATCCATGCACCTGTTCAATCTGTCAAAGGAATAGAGCGGGGTCCTTCACATAACAGATAGTATAGAAATGCCACATTTAATGAATCCTTTCATATAGGAAACATCCGGCCTGGCTCTGCCACCAGAAGCACCTGAATGAAAATTTAAAAGCAGGAAACTGATTTCTGATTTGCAATTTCTCTCCACACTATTCTGAGCTGCATGATGTTGTAAATCTGATGCATTTTTTACACATAGACAACTTACATTTTCCTGTTTTTAAAATACCACTAAGTCATTTTTACTTTAGCATAAAAAAAAAAAACTCTATCTACCTCATTTTTCTAAATAAAGTTTTTTTAGTTCTAAAATTAATTCTAAATGTATAAAGACACATTTTTTTGTTGTTGTTTGTGAGAACTTTTACTAGTATGTGTGGTTACTAAACAAAATCTGTATTTTTCTATTTTTAAAATTTTGGGGGTTAAAACTGAACTCTTTCAGAGGAAATATTTCTTCTAAGTAACCACTATGTTTGGTTAGTGGGTCACAATAGATGAAACACCTATGAATTTTTCATATTTATCCAGCTATTTAAATCTGGATTTAATATTTCATATTTAAATCTGAATAAATTAGGATTTGCAAAATAGCTTCCTAGGTAAAGGCTGTGCCTAATGACGCCCAGAACCCACTGGTTTCTGAAGGTTGACCTCTGACATCTATACAAAGCCGTGGCAGGTGCATGACTTCTTATGTGCACACACACACACACACACACACACACACACACACNCACACACACACACACATACACACACACACCACACACACACACACACACATACACACACACATACACATACCACATACACACACACACACACACACCAGTAATAGTAAATTCAAATTTTCAAAATTGAAAACATTAGATGTATTCTCTGTAAGAGGTTGTACTGTCCTATAATATTTACTAAATATACTAGCAGCTGTTTAAAATGCTCATGGATAAACATGTAAAGTTAATGAGATTAACTTACAAATATCTAGAAAAGTTGACATGTTATAAACTGTAACAGAATCTTCCTGAATGGAGCCTCGGGCCTTAAAGTGAGATTATAAACTGCCAAAAGCCAGCTCTGGTCAGGGGAATGCATTGGACCCAGGACAAAAGGCCAAGGACTCAGGCCTTGTAGGAAAACTTAACTCCCTAACTGTACTTGATTTTAGAAGCTGATGGCTTCTGAAAAAAAAACCTTTCTTGCTTATTCTGTGGTTAAAACCCCAGCTGGCTTTGGAGATTAACACCCAAGGTTTAACAGCAGGGGATTCAGTTCTTCCCTCCTGCAGGTCGGAGTGCAAGACTGGAAAAGCTAACTCCTTGTCAGCTAGAGCAAGTTATGCTTGCAGAAAGAAGCACTCATTTTGAAAAGAGATGTGAATCTTTATTTGTGAAAGGGAGAAAAAGGGAAACTACTTTCTGTTGTCATACTTAATTCTTATATCTTTTCAGGATACATGATCACATCATATTCCAAGTAACATTTTTTTTTCAAAAGTCCATGTTTAAAACATAAATTCAAATCAAAAATTGAATAAGAAGTTGCAGCAGAGATGTTTACATGTGTTTCTAGTGAGAATAGTCGTCTAATTAATCGTTCTTTTTCTGCTACTAGATCTACAGGTTCATTAAGAGTTTAAAACAATAATTCTTATGTGATAAATTAGCACAGTTTTGTCAAGAGGCAAATTATCTGCCTTTTGTCTCATTAGTATTGAAGTGTTGTATGGATAAATCCAGTCAATATTTTATCTTTTATCCTTGCGCTTAAAATAAATTGTCCAATCCCAGTTTATGACCTTTAGTTATCGGGTAATGGTTTTACAACCACCTAGAAGTAATGTTTTCCCTGATCGTAAATTTGATCCAAACCTGCTATCTATCCTAGTACAATTAGCCCATGACACATAAAGGCTTACAGAGCCCTCTTTCCAGCCCTTTCCATAAAGGGCTCAAAACTACTAGTACAAATTTAGGAATTCTATGATTACTAGGAATTAAGAAATCACTTATTTGTTTGTATAGCTTTACTACAAGAGAATACACCTTCACTGATCTGCAGAAAATCTTCCCAATAGGGTGGGCTAATGCCCAGGGATCATTATACTACTTAATAATAACAGGAAAGACATAATAACAAGAGTCAATTGTGTGATAAAAATCTCTGAAGACCTTGCAGATCAGCTCACCCATCGCAGACCATGCAATATGAAAGGCTATCTTCAGAAAGCCATGTTACTTTTCTGTCTCCTAGATGGATTCTGATAATAAAGCTCCGTCCTCTCGATCAGATGAGGGATTGAGCTTCCTGTGCTAGCCTCATAGGTGACATGAATAAACAGAAAAACAATTTCCGGGTGTATGTCTGCGGATCAGATGACTTGAAAAGCAACTAGCAAGAAGTCTAATTTGATTTTGCTCTTATGTGTTTGCTGTAGCTTAATATTTCCTGGAGTTCGAGTCGGGCCTGACAGCCAGTTCAGCGATTTCCTTGATGGACTGGGACCAGCCCAGCTTGTTGGCCGCCAAACCCTTGCCACCCCCGCCATGGGTAAGAATTATTTTTCTGCAGTTTATGGTTGACAAGGTCATTTAAAATTGCATAGTAGCATTACAGATGAGAGAAGGTATTACTGTTCTCGCACATAAAGTATAAATGACATTGAAGGATCACAACGCAGCTGTATGTTATGGTTCACAAGTTATAAGCTTAAAGAACAACATCAAAAATAAATGCTTGAAAGAAGTATGGCTAGGTGGCTTCATCACAAATGAGATGAGATTCACATAACATCCATAGCTAGCTGTCCACCTGAAAGCCAGGTTCCTGGAAAGGAGAGAAACGGACTCTTCCGTTAGCTTTCCGAATTGCTTTTCTTACACAAATTGGAGGTTAGAATGTGACACACCCTGGTAACCAACCCTTGTTCATGGTTCAGACTAAACGGTCTATATCTACTTTGAAAACATAGCTAAGCTGGATATATATGGGGGATCTCTAGGAGTAGGGAATTGCAATCACCTAATTTACATCAGAGATTGCATGCAGTTTATAGGTATACAACAGCTTATAGAAATAAAGGTAAGTCATTTCTGAAGCAATTGACAAGCACAGTAACATCTTTTTTTCTAAAAAACAATATTGTAAATACAATCACCAGATAGGACACATAGGCACAGCCTTTATAATGGACACTTGGCAATACGTGTGGAAGTTTTGAACGTCCAGAATTTGGGCACAGCTTTTATAATGGACAGCTGGTGACATGTGTAAGCATTTTGACTCACTGTATGGTTAGATCTATATACTTAAAATCTGGAAAATTATTAATCAGGACATAACCAACAAGATAGTTGATAATTCTTTTTTGTTGTTTAAGGGGTTTTGGTTTGGTTTTTCAAGACAAGGATTTCTGGGTATCCCTGGCTGTCTTGAAGCTCACTCTGTAGACCAGGCTGTACTTGAACTCAGAGTCGCCTGCCTCTGCCAAGTTCTGGGATTAAATGGATGTGCCACCCCCACCCAGCTGGCAGTTCTTATAAAAATTGTTCATTATACCTCAGATGGCAGCAATGTAAATAACCTTCCATCCACAGACGATTTCTTAAGAAGGTAAAAATGCTGTGTATTTTATGGTCTGTGGTGTCAATACAACAAAAATACATTGTCGTGCAGATGGTATTTATGCAGTTATTGTAGTAGTGACCAAAGTGTCACCAGTAGCTTTCTCTCTTAATATTGAAATTGAGACAGTTATACTTTGTCATTGCTAAGTATATATGGTAGTATCAGAAGGACAAGAAGACTGCACCAGAGTCCTCGTACGCACATCCTGTAAACGCCTCAATGTTGCAGTTGGCGATTCTTATTCAACTAGCGTGCATATCTTTAAGATGAACATGGGAATCATGGAGCTGGCTCTGTGATTGTCCTCTGATAGATGCATGCCCACACACACACACACACACACACACACACACACACACACACACACCCAAGCAGCACGCATGCGCACTCGAAACATGCACATCAAAAAGCAGATAAACTGGATGGTTTTAGCTCCCTTGTCAAAGATCAAATGACCATAGGTGTGTGGGTTCATTTCTGGGTCTTCAGTTCTATTGCATTGATCTACCTGTCTGTCACTGTACCAGTATCATGCAGTTTTTACCACAATTGCTCTGTAGTACAGCTTGAGGTCAGGCATGGTGATTCCCCCAGAGGTTCTTTTATTGTTGAGAATAGTTTTTCCTCCCTAGAATAGGGAACAAAATACCCATGGTAGGAGTTACAGAGACAAAGTTTGGAGCTAAGACAAAAGGATGGACTATCCAGAGACTGCCCCACCCAGGGATCCATCCCAAAAACAGTCACCAAATGCAGACACTATTGCATATGCCAGCAAGATTTTGCTGAAAGGACACTGATATAGCTGTCTCTTGTGAGGCCATGCCAGTACCTGGCAAATACAGAAGTGGATGCTCACAGTCACCTATAGGATGGAACACTGGGCCCCCAATGAAGGAGCTAGAGAAAGTACCCAAGAAGCTGAAGGGGTCTGCAACCCTATAGGTGGAACAACAATATGAACTAATCAGTACCCCCAGAGCTCATATCTCTAGCTGCATATGTAGCAGAAGATGGCCTAGTCAGCCATCATTGGGAAGAGAGTCCCCTTGGTCTTGCAAACTTTATATGCCCCAGTACAGGGGAATGCCAGGGCCAAGAAGTGGGAGTGAGTGGGTAGGGGAACAGGGCCAGGGGGAGGATATAGGGGACTTTTGGGATAACATTTGATATGTAAATGAAGACAATATCTAATAAAATTTTTTAAAAAAAATTTAAAAAGCAGATAAACATAAAATTTAAACATGGATTAGTGCCAGATAAAAATGTAAAATACTTTAACAAATTGATTTGTAACCTGAGAGAGAAAAGTGGATTTGAGCAGAGTATTCACGTCAGCAGGCATCTCCCATCACGGAGATAAACAGCTCTGCATCTTCTGCCATCTTCTCTCCTGATCTCCTGACTTGAGTAGAAGCTGATGTTTTGTTTGGTCTTCACTTGCAGGAGATATCCAAATCGGGATGGAGGATAAGAAGGGTCAGTTGGAGGTTGAGGTTATCAGAGCCCGGAGCCTTACACAAAAACCTGGCTCCAAATCTACACCTGGTAAGGAACAGTTGCACCATTTTGGACAGGGCTCTGTTAATGTATATTTATTTTAACTGTTATGTGTAGTGATACAGATATGCATGCATGAAGTACTCATAGGGGTCAGAAGAAAGAATTAGGCTACCTGGAACTGGAATTACAGGCTGTTTTAAGCTGCCATGTGGCTGCTAGGAAGTGAGCCCAGGTCCTCTGCAACAGTAATATGTGCTCTTAACTGTTGAGTCATACCTCCAACCCCTAGGCAAGACTTAAATATGGAAAAATCTTAATAATTTTGTTACATATGGGTTTATGTTTGATACTAGCTAAAAAGCATGTAAAAATAATGCATTCGAGTCTTACATTCTTGATTTTGCATCATTTGATTGCTTAAAACACAATTTTATATGATCTTTGATTTTATAAAAATGGATCTGGTATTTCTTTGCATAATTATTTTGTTGAGAAGTACTACGGAAATGCTACTATTCTTTAAAATAATTATAGCCATTTCTTATACTAAATATTTTTCTACAAACCTAAAACTATAAAAGAAAAAGCATTAAGGTATAAAATGTGGACCTGCATTTTCATGCCAGCCCTGACTCAAGTAAGAGAGTCAAGATGACTTCACAGACACTTATTTGACATGAGAAAAGTCACAGCAGTGGTGATGGATGGATACATTGTAAGGAGTTGGATGTTTAGAGCGATGGAAATGTATATAGCAGTTTAAGATACATCTAATAAGAATCTCCAATCCCTTAAGATCTGGACTAATAAAAATAGAATTCTAACAATATGTTCTTCTATGTCTGCTCATCTTGGTCTAGCTCCCTATGTGAAGGTTTATCTTTTGGAAAATGGAGCCTGTATTGCCAAAAAGAAGACAAGAATTGCACGGAAAACTCTCGATCCCTTGTATCAGCAGTCCCTGGTGTTTGATGAAAGTCCACAGGGTAAAGTTCTTCAGGTCAGGAAACTTTGCTTGGTTAATTACACTGTGATATCTATCAGCTCATTGAAGATGTGGACAGCATTTAGGAAAATCTGTTCAGTAAAGCCTCGCTTATTAATGTTCATGATTAGAAAGATAGAAACTGGTCAGTTTATAGTATAGTATGTATGGCATTAACAATATTTGGTGTATATAGTGGGAAGAAACAAAATGCAACATCTTTCTCTTTCCTCCTTTGTCTCTGTCCTCTGTGATCCTTAACCTTTCCCTCTTCTTGATACACAGCTGTAAGAATACAGATGATATAGAGAATACGTAATACGGGTAATAATATGGATGATAGAAGATAGATAGAGATAATTATAGATAAATAGATACATAAATGATAATAAACAGTTGATAGATGATTGATCGACATAGATGTATTAATAGATAGAGGGATAGGTATGATTATAGATAGATAATAGATAAATGATGATGATTATAGAAATAGATAGATTAAATGATTAGAGAGAGAGAGACAGACAGACAGACAGATGTAGATGATAGATACATAGACTGGTAGATACCATGACTTAATGTTAAGAATGACTAATCACTACTTAGTATCAGACATGAGCTATAAAATGGAGGAATGTAGAAGAAAGAATAGAAATAAGCACATAACTCATCTGTTAGGTACATACCTCTTGCAAAATTTCTAATGTCTTTGTGCCCTAAATATCATTATCTCTATAGTAAAGATTATATTTTAGAATCACAGAAATAAAGTGCTTTTTTATAGATGACCCCAGGATTAGAACACAAACCCCAAGAATGTATACTGGAAGACTTGCCTGACACAAATGTAGTTAATAGTAATAAGTGCCCATGAGCTCATTTTCTCATTATTAACCTGATTAAATCAAACTGGAGAAAACCAAGAGATACCACCTTCACTTGTCTTCCATCTGCTCCTTCACTAACACATCTATAATTTAATAGACGTATGCAGCATAATCTCACGTTATTCACAGAGCCATTGAAAATGTGCTCCAATAGATGACTTTGAGCCCCCAATGGAGGAGCTAGCGTAAGTACCCCAGGAGCTGAAGGGGTCTTCAACCCTATAGGTGGAACAACAATATGAACTAACCAGTACCCCCTGAGCTCATGTCTCTAGTTGCATATGTAGCAGAAAATGGCCTAGTCGGCCATCATTGGGAAGAGAGGCCCCTTGGTCTTGCAAACTTTATATGATCCAGCGCAGGGGAATGCCAGGGCCAAGAAGTGGGAGTTGGTGAGTAGGGGAGCAGGGCGGGGGAAGGTATAGGGGACTTTTGGGATAGCATTTGAAATGTAAATGATGAAAATATCTAATAAAAAATTGAAAAAAAAAAAAAGAAAGAAAATGTGCTCCATTGTACCCTTGGTCAGATAGCTCATTTTACTTTTCTAGATTTGCAAAACGTACATTGTGTATGTCTGTACCTTCATTGTTGTTTATAATACAAAAGTGACACCTATATATCAGCATTGTTTGTATATGTGTATATTCATATATATACATATATATGAATAAATACATATATAGACATTTGTTTACATGCAGCTTTCTCTTAGACACTCTTGCTTCATAACCTTTGCTTTCACCACACTTTTGCAGAATGTCCTCACATGTGGACAAAGGAAGTTCAGATTGACATTATATTTCTCTCTCTGCAGGTGATTGTCTGGGGTGACTATGGAAGAATGGACCACAAATGCTTCATGGGTGTGGCTCAAATCTTGTTGGAAGAACTTGATCTGTCCAGCATGGTGATTGGATGGTATAAATTGTTCCCTCCATCCTCACTGGTGGATCCCACACTCACCCCCCTCACCCGCCGGGCTTCCCAATCGTCTCTGGAAAGTTCGTCTGGGCCACCCTGCATCCGGTCATAGTAATCTCCTAACCTTCCAGCCAAACTCTACATTTCAGGATAATTATCAGAACCAGATATTTCATGATCAAGAGCATTGTTGGAGACAGACAATCAACTTGTGTTTTGCCTGTAGTAGTTGTTCGATAATTGTGTCCCAATTGTTTAAAACATGGCTTTGTATGACAGAACAAGGCAGTCAATCAAATTGCAGTAAGTATCGACATGCTAGTGAGAGCCACTGACACTTCTTGCAAATAGGAAAAAAAAAAAAAAAGAGGAAACCTCAAGTTCACACACACACCAAATTGAACAAACTGGAAGCTCTCACTCTGTGCAAAGGTGTACTTCACACGTCTGCACAGCCCACAGCAGTGCTGTTTCCCTGGTGTTTGAGATTCTTCAGTTCTTCTGTGTGCTCTCCTTGTTTGAGTGTTGTTTGCCGGATTTTTCCCCGTTGTCTCTCTCTCTGTCTTCACTATCTTTGTTATTTCCACTAGTTCATTGGTTTTCTTTTTCATTTTTTTGTCGTTGTCTTTCTTTGCTTCGTCATAACAGAATTTGTGTCCACAGAGACCCTTCCCTTTCTTTTTTCCAAAAGCACCAAAAAAAGGGCTGAAGCAGTCTCTGTAGCATTTTCCCCAAAGTTTCCAAAGCTGGGCGAGGTAAAGCCAGGGAAGGGTATCACAGGCGGCCGGTTCTCAGTTCTCCCAAGTCTTGTGTGTGGAATCTCCACACATGCACACACCCAGTAAAAATCGTCAGCCAAACTCGTCATGGCAGAATCACTTCTCAGTGGAGAGCATATCTGTTCCCATTCCATATAATTCATTTCTGTTTTCCATTGTTTGGCACGGAAGACTTTGAAGGACCTAGAACTGATTGATGCTGGGGATGAAGGCTAACCACATAGTAGTGCTTTGGAAACCCTTTCTGCAATGCCTTTTACTTCCTGATAACAAAAGAGAAAAAAATGCTCATGTGTAGAAACCATACTCTCAGCTCCCCAAAATGGTGACTAAGAATGGATTTGAGCCTGACACTTTCAGCTATGCCCAGGCTTCCCAGCCATGCCCCAGAGCAGACCCATCAGCCCTGGAGAGAGCATCGTATGAGCTGTTTAATATTGCACTGGAAATTCCAGTTCATAAACTCTGCACTAAATTAATGTTTTTATTGGATTTCAGTTTACATTTCTTTAAGGTCAATGCAAGCACAAAGCTTGATTTTTTTAAATGCACAATATCTTACTTTGGAGGAAGAAAAAGAATACAGCCGAATTCCAATTTGCATATTCTTCATTTGGGTTTTCTTGGCTTTGGATTTCCCTTGTGACCTTCTGTGTCTGTGCTGCAGGCGCCTGCCTGGTCCTGCAGCTGCATCAATATGCACCCCGCCCCCCTTTTATGAGTCGTTCAACTTTTGTGATTCCACAGTTAGAGCAGCATGACCTGGAGCTGTTCAAAGCTGCATGCACATTTTGTATAAAAAAATATGAAAAAGAAAGAAAAAAAAGCAAAGAGACAAAAGGTTATTTAATAATGTATGTTAGCTCCATATAGGCCGGCTTGTATGTTGCATGTACTTGTACAGTTTGCTTGTTAATTACTATACTGAAATAACCAAGAAATCTAAGCCATCCATTTTTGTTATAGACATTTTGCAGGTTTTAGCCAGACTCAGTATGTGGGTCTGGGGTGAAATGTCTATAGATGGACTTTATTTTTTACCCTCTGGAAAACGTGATGTAGTATGGACCAAAATTCCTTCTAATAAATATTTTGGTGTAGATTCCTCCTGTGGGGCTGTAACACATGTAGACACTGTGTAAACACTAGGTTTTAATCCATAGACATACTGCCTGCACCAAGTGAATCATTTACTATTATTTACACATGTCAGAATTACCTGCCCATTATCCCACAGGGCACAGATTGACCACCACCCACCATGCTGTGCAGGAAGAACTGAAGCAATTGGTGCACTTCACTAGGTTCTGTTCTGTCTTAGTGGCCAACCATCAACCATTAAAATTGGGTAATATCTTTCTATTTTGACCACTTGTCTTAACAACCCCTTGTGCTTTTAAATGAACTTACCACTCATGTATGTAAACATGTTTAATAAAACTTACTTTTCATGTCAGTTGGTAGCCATCTGTGTTCTATGTTTTGCCAGCTTTCCATTGTGGGTTCTTTGGTGCAAAAGGAGACCCAGGTGTTGGGAAAGGGAGCTTTGAGTTTGCTTTCTACTGTGGGCATTTGACTGACCTGTCACTGCACTATATATGTCTTAACAGACAGCCTGAAAGGTACTTTGCATTACATATGAGTATTCACTTTGTCAGCCTGTCTTAAGTGAGCACATGACTATACTTCTGAAAAGTGGTATTATTAAAAACAATAAAACTCAGTAAGAATCAAACAAAGGTTGTTTTTCTGCTGCTGTTTGAATGTGCTAATAAAAGAGACAACTCTGTTGTCCACTTGACAAATCACTTCAAGTTCTATGACATATTTGAAGAATCAGTCTTTGCGCCTCTTGTTATAGTATCTTGGCTTTCTCTTAGCCTTTTCCCTCTGGTCCACTGTCTAGCTTATAGGACCTTGCCTACAGTAGGCTGACTTGAAATAAACTAAGTCTGCACTGACTCTGAGTCACCAAGATAACATCTGCAATACTCATAGGTAAATCTCGCATGAGTTTTTGTAGACTACACTCATTTCCACTTAAGAAGGGGAAATAAGAACAGTGGTGTCAACATCATATCTGACACACCCAAGCAACTTAAGACTCCAGCAGGTGTTTGAAGTTTTAAAATAAGCATGTGACTTCTTGCCCATGGAGTGATCTAATGAATTGGCCCACCAAGGATGAGATAATAATGTATTGTGTTAGGTGGAGAGGAGGCTAAAGCTGTGTTCAGTTCCGTTTACAACAAACCATCAGAGTGAAGTGTTTCACACATGCTCATCACCATATGCTTGCCCATATTTGTGTGAGGCAGAGGACCAAGCTGCCCCTGAGGCCAGGGTGCAGGCAGAGGCAGTTTTAGGCTAGACAAGATGAGAAATATTTCCCTTAAGATTTTAGGGTCTACACTGACAGAAAAAGGGAAATGCCAAATTGAAAGAAAGTTCGGATCACAGTAGAGTATTTGGAGAGATGAAAGAGAAGGGAGAAATTATGCCATTAGTGCAAAAAAATTATTTAAATATTAAAAACTCATTTTTGCTAAGATTTCATAGTTTCTTGCTGACTTTCTTAAAGTTTCAGGCTAAGATATATATATGGTTTGATATTACTTAGCCAATATTTAGGGTTTATGTCTTAAAATTTAAAAAAAAAAAAAAAAGGGCCTTAAATCAGAGAGACTCCTAACTACTAAAAGAAGTGATTGCATAAGCAGTCAGTCAGGATGGCATCTGACTTGTATGTAAAGAGATCCCACAAGGCTATGCTGGACTCTCACAGACTCCCTGTACATACTGTGATGACTCCTGCTTGATACAGCAAGCTCCACAGCTTAGATTCCGGAAGAACAAGAGGAGATGCTGCTGATTGAGAAAGGGGGCAGACAAGGTCAAAGCTCCGGCAAGCTCGGGTTCCTGCTCCAATAAACATTTTTTCCATTAATATTTTTATTCACTTTACATCCTGATCAGTGCCTCCACTGTCTCCCTCTTACACAGTTCCTCTCCCATCCTACCCTGCCTTTCTCCTCTCCGATTATCCCTCCTCACCCTGGCACACCAAGTCTCTGCAGGGCTATGCATCCTGTCCCACTGAGGCCAGGCAGAGCAGCAGTTAGGAGAACAGGATCCACAGGCAGGCAATTGCTCCAGTTGTTGGGACACCCACAAGAAGACGGAGCTGCACATCTGTTACATAGGTGCAGGGACCTAGGTCTAGCCTGCTATGCTCTTTGGTTGGTGGTTCCTTATCTGAGAAACCCTAAGGACCCAGGTTTGTTGAGTTTGTTGGTCTTCCTGTGGGGTTCCTATCCCCTCTGTGGCTCTCAGTCCTTCCCTGAACTCTGTCCAATGTTTGGCTGTGGGTCTCTGCATCTGTTTCAGTCAGCTACTGGGTGGAGCCTCTCAGAACAGTTATGTTAGGCTCATTAATAGTACCAGGGATTGGTGCTTGCCTGTGGGATGGGTTTGAAGTTGGACCAGTTAGTGAATGGCCATTACCTTAGTCTCTTCTCCATGTTTGTCCCTGCATTTCTGGTAGGTAGGGCAAATTAATTAGTGTCTGACTCTGACTGCACTTGACCTGGATTTGCATTTTCCCTTATGGAAAGGACCTAAAGCCAGGCCAATTCTTGCCCATCTTGGTCTCATACATGTTACTTCAGTGACTGCAGTTACTATGCAGGATAGACAATAGGAGAGGCAGCCCCTTTTAAAGGCTTTTCTCAACTATCCTCCTATGATTGGTCAGCACCGGCGTTTTGCAACTTCATGAGTACATGAATCACCTGTGGCTCTCAGGAACAGCATAAGTGATGGAGACAAACCAAAGCTTCCCCTAGCTATGTCTCAGATTATCGTGGGTCTTAAACTTAAGTTGGTTTTGAAGTACCCTTACTTGACTTGCCTCTAATCCAATGATCCCTCGATTCTGCACCAGCCATAAATCTACATTAAGGAGCTGAATAGAACCTCGGACCTGTAGACATTCAAGGTGCTTAGCTGGACTTAAAATGTAAGTTATTTCTTTCCTGAACAATGACATCTGTTTACAGGGCACCATCTCCTTAGGCTAGACATCATCAGTGCCTCTTACAGCACCTATTCTTTTTTCTTTTTTTCTCTTTACTTTTTAATACCTGGTACCTATGACAGAGTTAATAAAAACTTTTATTAGATATTTTCTTCATTTCCATTTCAAATGTTATCTCCTTTCCTGGTTCCCCCTCTGAAAACTCCCTATCCTAAGAGGATAGCCTTGTTGAATATTGATGAGAGGAGTGGCCCTTGGTCCTGAGAAGCACTTATTCTTCATATGGTCCTAAGTGGAGCCACTCAAAGGAAATAAAAACATTTTCACCTCTAAACAGTCATGCTTGATCTATTTACTGGGCCTATTTAATAAAATATATATTACTAGATATAAAGTCACAGATTAACCACATCAGAGAAAATCTTGGTGGCTTTAATAGCCCATTTTACCATTTGACAGATCACCCAGAAAATAAATAGAAAATAAGTAAATTAAAGAATAAACAAACAAACAAAAGATTGGAATTGAAAGGCACCATAAATCAAACTGTTCTAACCAGATGCATTCTGCCACATTCACATTCTTCTCAGCAGCTCATGGAGCCTTCTCTAAAACTGATAACTATTGAGATAGAAAGTAAGCCTCAAAAGATATAGAAAAACAGAAATAATCCCTGGACTTTATCTGACCACAGTGGGACAAAGGTGGAAAGCAACCGTGAGAAAATCTACAGAAAAGACTCAAAGTCATGGGGCTTAAACTATGTTATTCAATCATGAATGTGTCCATGATAGAAATAAAGCTAGCAATAAAAATTCTCAGAAGTGAGTGAAAGTTAAAATGCAAGGTTTTAGCATTCTGCATAAGCTCCCTATCGAAGTTACCTGGCAACAGTCAGGTAGGCCTGACTTCTGGGCCTAAAAGGGACTGCTTGCCTACTCTTGCTCTCTTGCTTTCTCTTGCCCTTGCTTTCCCTTCCCCCATCTCTCCCCATTCCCTCCCCACCCCCTTGTGCTTATGGCTGACCTCTTTTCTCTTCTCTTTCTCTTCTCTTTTCTCTTCTCTTCTCTTCTCTTCTCTTCTCTTCTCTTCTCTTCTTCTCTCTTCCTCTCCTCTCCTCTCCTCTCCTCCCCTCCCCTCCCCTCCCCTCCC
>NC_034594.1:3806326-3853776 GCF_900095145.1 Mus pahari | reverse complement strand
CCTCCCCCTTCCCCCCCTCTCTCTCCCTCTCTCCTACCCTCTTAACTGCCCTCCCCATGCCCTTAAGAAACTCTATTCTATACTATACCATAGTGTGGCTGGCCCCTCAGGGGGGAGGGGCTGCCTCAGCATGAGCCTGCTGAGGCACCCCCTTCCCCCATACCTGACTATACCTCCATAGAACATACTCCCCCTCCCCCCTTTATCTTCTTATAAGCACAATATGACTACTAAAACATATAAGGTACAATGAAGGTAGTGTGTGAGGGAAGTTCATAGCTCTGAATACACAGATGAAAAGATCAGGAACATCTCAAATAACTCATGGATATAGCTTAAGGCCTGGGCAAAGCAACAAAAAAAAAAGCAAACCCAAAAGTGGCAGATGGAGTGAAGTAATTAAGATCATGGCAGAAATTTATGAAATAAAAATTAAAACAAAAAACAAATGAAAGGAAATGTTATTTAAAATATTAACATTATTAATTAAACCATAGCTAAGTAACCAGAAAAGATAAAGAAGAGCCAAATTAATGGAACTAGAGATGAACAGGGAGGCATTGTGGCTGGTATCAACGAAATTCAAAAATTTTGTAGGTCCTAAAATACTAAATTGGAGAAAGGGAGTAAATACATTTCTAGGTGAATATAACTTTTTTTCATAATTTTTTTCACATTACATTTCAATCTCAGCCTCTACTCCCCCTTTTCCTCCCAGTCACGCCCTTAAAAATCTCTCCCCACACTGCACCCTCCACTTCTCCTCAAAGGAGAGGAAGCCCCCCCAGGGAACTATTCCACCCTGGGACATCATCTAGTACCCGCAGGACTAAGCGCCTCTTCTCCAGCTGAGGCCCAACCAGGCAATCCAAGTAGGGGAAGCAGATCAAATGGCAGGCAACAGAGTCAGAGACACCCTACACTCCAATAGTTAGGGGACCCACATGGAGACCAAGCTGCACATCTGCTACAAATGTGGAGGGCTCTAGGTTCAGCCCCTGCGTGTGCTTTGGTTGGTGGTTCAGTCTCTGAGACCCAATGGGTCAGGTTAGTTGACTTTGTAGGTTTCTTTGTGGTGTCCTTGACCCCTCTGGCTTGCTCAATCTTGTCTCCTCCCCTCCACAAGACTCCCTGAGCTCTGTCTGGTGTTTGGCTGCAGGTCTCTGCCTCTGTTTCCATCTGTTGCTAGATGAAGCCACTCAGGAGACAGTTATGCTAGGCTCCTGTCTGCAAGCTTAAGAGTGTCATTTATTGTCTCGGGGGAGGGGGGCTCTCTCACTTGGGATGGGTCTCAAGTTGGGCCAGTTATTGGTTGGCTATTTCCTCAGTCTCTGGTCCATTTTTATCCCTGCAGATCCTGGAAACAAGACAAATTTTAGGTTGAAGGTTTTGTGGGTGAGTTGATGTCTCTGCCTCTTCCACTGGAAGTCCTGCCAAGGACAGGAGGAGGTGGCCACTTCAGTCTCTATAATCCCTGCTGGTAGGAACCTCAGGAAGGGTCATTCCTATAGCCTCCCCCATTCCAGGTCTCCAGCTAGTCCCAGAGATACCTCCCACTGATTTCCATTCTCACTCCCAGCCCTTCCCCCACACAGCTCCCTCACACCCTATCCCCACACCTGATTAACATTCCCAAACCACTCCTCACCCCTCCTCCCACCCAGTTCCATCTCTCAATTCACTTCTGAATATTTATTTTGTTTCCCCTTGAGTGAGACTCACACATATTCCCTTGGGCCTACCCTATTACCCAGTTTCTTTGGGTCTGTGTATTGCAGCATGGCAGTCCTATACTTTATGGCTAATGTCCAATTACAGGTGAGTACATACCATTCTTGTCTTTTTGGGTCTGCCTTACCTCACTCAGTATGATAACCTCAACTTCCATCAGTTTGTGGGCAAATTTCATGACGCTTTTGTCTTTAATAGCTGAATAGTATTCCCTGCTTTCTCTTCTATAGATTTAGTGTGTTAGTTTTGTTGAGGTCTTTGATCTACTTGGACTTGAGCTTTGTTCAGGGTGATAGATGTGGATTTATATGCATTCTCCTCATCCAGACAGACAGTTAGACCATCACCATTTGTTGAAGATGCTTTTCTTTTGCCATTATACGGTTTTGGCTTCTTTGTCAAACATCAAGTGTTCATAGGAGGATGGGTTTATTTCTGGGTCTTTGATTCAATTCCATTGATCAACATTTCTGAGTTTATGCCAATACCATTCAGTTTTTATTCCTATTGTTCTACAGTATAGCTTGAAATCAGGGATGGTAATACCTCTAGAAGGTCTTTAATTGTTCAGGTGTTGTTGTTGTTGTTGTTTTGCTATATTGGGTTTGTTATTGTCTTTTTATTGTTGAATTGAGTTCAAAGATGTTGAGATATATTACTAACAAACAATTGCTAATTCCTGTTGGCATTAGTGTCTGTGCCTGTGTGTAGTATATGAGTATGTGTGCTTCCGATATTTATTTTCTGTGTTTCCTTGTGTGTATTTTTTTCTACTTTACTTGGGTTTTAATTTTTCTTCAAGTACTTTCTGTAGGTTTGGATTTGTGGATAGATATTGTTTGAGTTGGTTTTTGTCTTGGGATATCTTGTTTTACCCAACTGTGATAACTGAGAGTTTTGATGCTTAGAAGCTATAAGACATCTGCCCAAGCCCTTCTAGCTTTTAGAGTTTCTGATGATAAGTCTTGTGTAAAATTGATAGGTCTGCCTTTGTGTGTTACTTGGATTTTTCCACTTGTAGCTTTTAATATTCTTTCTTTTACTACCTATTTAGTGTTTTGATTATTATATGGCAGGAGGATTTTATTTTCTGGTCTTATCTATTTGGTTATATGTAAGATTGTTGTATGTTTATAGGCATCTCTTTATTTAGGTTGGGGAAATTTTCTTCTATGACTTTGCTGAAATTATTTTCTGGTCCTTGGAGCTGGGACTCTGCACTTTCTTCTACTCTATCATTCTTAGGTTAGGTCTTTTCATAGTATCCCAAATTGCCTGGATATTTTATGTCAGGATTTTTTAGGTTTGACTCTTTCTTTGACTGATACATCAGTTTCTTCTATTGTATCTTCTACTGTCTTCCATCTCTGGTATTCTGTATGATGCTTGTGTCTACTCTTCCTGTTCTCTTCCCTAGCTTTTCCATCTCAGAATTTCCTCAGATTGGGTTTTCTTTAGTGCTTCTATGTTTATTTTCAGGTCTTGAAGTTTTATTCCTTTCTTTCACCTGTTTAATTTTATTTTCTTGTCTGTCCTCAAGGAAATTGTTTCCTTTTTGAAGGCCTCTGTCATCATTATATGGTTGGACTTAAGGTCATTTTCTTGAGATTCAGTTGTGCTAGGATATAGAGGGTTTCCTATGGTAGTAGGATAGGTTTGCTCTGAAGTTGCCATGTTTTCCTGGCTCTTATTGTTGTATTCTTATGGGGGACTTTAGCTATCTGGTTTTCCCTGTAGACTCGGCCTTCTGTGGGCAGCCTTGGACTGGATATTCTTGGTGTAGTTGGCCTTGCTTTTCCTTATTTGGCAATCCTGATGGAGGCAGGCAGAGTACTAGTCACACAATGGAGTTGGGCAAGGAAGGAACAGCCTCCCACGTCCGCCTGCCCAGAGCATAGGTGGAACTCTAGCTGGACATGGGCTATCCTCCTCCCCCTCTTTCCCCTGTCCCCCTTTTTTAGTTCCCACAATGATACATATACACATATATACATAACCATCATACAAACTAATCAAGATGTATTGCTTAGTTTATGTGTGTGTGTTTTGTGTGTGTGTGTGTATGTGTGTGTGTGTATGTGTACTGAAGAAATAGAGGCCATGAATGAATCTAGAGAGATCAAGGAGTTATAATACATGGGAAGAACTGGAAGAAAGAAAGGCAATTGGAAATGATGTAGTTACATTTCAAATTCAAAAATAAAAATGATAAAATGTAAGCAGATCTACAGCAAACAATGAACTTTAAGTAGTAATCAGAAAAACTAAACTTACTTACTAAAAAAGCCAAAGGCCAGGTCTTCTGCCAGGCAAGATGTCCCTTCTGGTGCAATTATGACATAGCTGTTGCTAGGAAACGAGCCACAGTCCAATTGAATATGTACACGTGGTACTAAACCTAGCAAAAAAGTCCATAGATCAATGCATCTTTCAACTTTGATCAAAGAAGCTTCCTCACATTGTGGCGCATTAACCAAAGTGTTGAATAAGTGAATGTTGAAGCTCAGCACTAAATGGGACATTAGTTTCACAACTCCTGAAGACTCAGGGGACATCAGGAAAGAAGTGACTGCAAGAACCCGGGAGCTAGAGGGTAGGAGGAATGCTGTGAAATGCTTCCTTCTATACATGACATAACCATGAACTAAAGCAACTATGGTTACTATGGTTACTATGCCTGCAGAAGACCTGCACAAAATCTAACCAGTCAGGATTCCAGCACGGATGGAAGAGGGAACCATGAGACTCTATTCCACCTAAAGAATGTTGGCAGTTGCCAGCTACTGTGCAGAGGAAGATATATTTCTTCAAGGGTGTAGTCACTGATAGGGTGCCCTTGTTCTGGGTGAGAGCTCTATATCTGTGTGCATGTAGGCAGGAATAATTGTATTCAGTGCATTATAAAAGGGAAAGAAGAAGAAGAAGAAGAAGAAGAAGAAGAAGAAGAAGAAGAAGAAGAAGAAGAAGAAGAAGAAGAAGAAGAAGAGGAGGAAGAGGAAGAGGAAGAGGAGGAGGAGGAGGAGGAGGAGGAGGAAGGCAGCGGTGACATGGAGATAGAAGATAGAAGTATGGGGGATATGGGAGTAGAGGGGTATAAGATGTGATCAAAAGACGCTTACATGAATCAGTTTGTCAATAAGTTGAAAATACATTTTTAAAAATTGTTCCAGGACCTAATGAATTCATTGAAGAATTCTCCAAACCTTTAAATCAGAGCTAACAATAACTTTTCAAATTACCCCATAAAATACAGAAGGGAAGAAATGTTCTGAACTCTCTTTTTTCTAAAACAGGTATTGTCCTCATACCAAAATCAGGTAAGGACACATCAAACAGAAAATGTTATACACTCATCTCCCTAACGAATATAAAATGTTCTATATAAAGCACTTGCAAACTAAATACAAAAACATATCAGGAAGACTATCGGAATCAAATTGATTTCATTCCAGAGATGCAGAAATGGTTTAACATACATACATCAATAAATATAATTTATGATATAAATGTACTCAAGAAAAATTCACATGATTATGTCCATAGATGCAGGAAAAGCCTTTGACAAAATCTACTTTATCTTCATGATAAAAGCCTTGAGAGGCTAAGGATGGAGGAAGGCATTGCAGAAGAACAGTGGAAAGAATCTATGAGCTGGAGTGTGGAAATGAGTCATGTGACAAGATGGAGAGCTGTCTTCTGATTACAGAATAGCTGCCGCATCCTTGAACTCACAGAAGCAATGGCTCCCTCAACTGTGTGCCTATCAACATTCAATCAAGGAGGATGAGAGTTGATCACAAGGCCAGACCTCTTCCTGAGGAGCTCTAGAGAGCTAATGGTTAGGAGGTTTAGGCAGGGTACAAGAGTCATATTCCTCACTGATAGCCGCTCCCACCCATGCTAATGCAGATGGCACTAAGTAAGTGCAGTGGACCACAAATGCAGAAGGCGTGCCAATAGGATGGGCATTTGTTGAGAAGGAGAAAGTATTTCATAGGAGGGCAAAGTAAGAGGGGATAATAGGAGACAATATGATCACAGTACATTACAAATAGGTGTAATAAAATTGTGACAATTTTTATAAAAGGTAATATAGCTATATTGTTAGTAATAATAATAAGTAGTAGTAATGTTATAATATAGTATTATAGTAATTATGATGAGTAGTGATAACATAATTACGTTGTTATGTAATAATGTAATGACATATAGTAAATATTAGTGCATGTGTAATGTTTTCATGAGTTAAACTTATTCAGGCTATACTAATTGCACAGTATGGGTGAGGTCTTCAGGTTTTAGATTTTTTTCTTTTGGTTGTGTTTCAAATAAATGTCATATGTATTTGTTTCTGATTATAGCTAATTATCTGTCAGTTACTCCAGTGTGGGCAATCTCATACATAGACACAGGAGTGTGAGCATGATGAACTCTAGTCCAGTGGATCAGGTCTCTGCTGTGAAGAGAATTCCAGTTTACCTCTCTCTTCCCTCATCTCCAAACTTTTCAGAAGTGGCCTTTCTCCCCTGCATCCAGCCCTCATCCCTTGCTCACTGACTTCTCCAATTTAGGGTTTCCAGATCAAACTCATAATTTCCAATTAATTATGAGTCAAATAAACAGCACGTGATTAAAATTAAGTGAAGGCTTTTTAAAATTACTTGCTTATCTGAAATTAAAATGCAACTGAGAATCACGTGTTTTTATTTGCTAACTTTGGCAACCTTACCCATATCTTATTCTTATTCATGTTTCCCAATATTTTGTTGAAATATTCTCTACAATGCTGTTTAACCACCCAAAACTACATCCAATTTTTTAAGCAGCTTTGGCTGTGAATGAGAATTTCCTCCTCCTCTGAGATATGCTTTGCCTGATGGTTGTAGTTCTCTAACTTTGAGTAAAGCTGGATTTGTTCTGAAGTCTCCATGCTGAATCAAACCGAAGTCCCTACTATCACCATGGTGTCTAGAATAAGCAGGGCCCACAGCCCTGCTTCAGGGACTCTGTACTTTGGCCCCTATTGTCTATCAAGAAGCTAGTGGTCATCACATATGCAGAGCCCACTCTCCATCCTGTAGATATTTACTACTCTTAGAGCCCTGAACAAGAGCTACTTGGAGTGAGCTTGACTCCGACTGCCAACATAACACAAGGTGAAAGCCTTTGTCAGAACTGCTAGTTGCCGGTTCCTCTTCATCAGCATCCTCTGTGTATAACTATTGAGTTGGGTACAAAGCAGAAGGAGACACATCTGGACCATTCCTTTACTTTGTCCACCCCCTGTGTTTCTGGCATATTCCTGGTTTGTTTTGCTCTGTGTCTATGTTATCCTTACTGTCTCTGTCTGTCTAAGAAGTCTAAGCTCCAATCCAAACATGCAGCACCCGGTCCAGGGGTCCAGCTCCTCAAAGCAGAGTTAGAAAACTAGTAATCATATAAACCCAAAGCCGTTTCATTTAGTCATGCTCCCTCCTCCCTCTGCTACATCCACTCCAGTAGTGACAAGCGGGACAGGCCCCAAAAACCTGGGCGCTGTCCCGAGGCGAAAAGTTCACGGAAACTTAGTCTCCTGGAATCGTGGCATCCTGTATAACGAATGCTCCAATGTCCTTACTTTAGTTGGTAAACAGATCTGTGTGCTTTCCCTTAATATTGCTTTATTATAAGTGCTCCTAAGGATTAATTTTTTTGACATATAGCTAAGTTAGATTCTAGGCAGTCCTTGATCCGACCCTGGGCATAGATAGCTAAGTCACTGCCCTACACAGGAATTTACCATTCTCTAGGAAGAAGGAAGTTTGTGATCTAAGGAGGAACCAGATTAGATACTTAGGACAATAAACAGCTGAGTTACACCCATACACAAGTATTTACAATGCCCTAGGAGGAAGGTGGACCATAAAATAGACTAGAATAGGAACTATGGCAAGGG
Organism: Mus pahari; assembly: GCF_900095145.1. Lineage (NCBI taxonomy): Eukaryota > Metazoa > Chordata > Mammalia > Rodentia > Muridae > Mus > Mus pahari. The sequence goes on along the minus strand of NC_034594.1, from coordinate 3,846,110 downwards.
CAGGAAGCCCTTGCCCCTGGCTTCTAAGTTTAAGCTGACTTTAGGTGGAGCTGTTTTTGATCCCAGCTGTTAACACTGAATTTTACCCCACTTGGTTCCTGCCAGCCCTTCCGTGGTTGCATTCCTCTGTTTTGTGTAACTTCCCTATTTTCTTCTGTGTAAAAAGTCTGATGCTCAATTTGACAAATTACACTCAGATCCACACTCCCTTGTGTCGCATCTGTTTGTCACCACACTTTTGCTGACTCTTTGCCCACCTGTAACCAAACCCAAGTTTTGCCCGTGGATTGAGGACCCAAGTGAGGTTCGTCTGTGGCACCCTTCCAAGTTTCAAAATATAATTATGGGCCACATAACAATATTTTTGTTAACAATATATAACATATATGACAGTGAGGACCATCTAGCCAGCTATGGATTAAATCCATCATCTAGATAGGTTCTTGTGTTCTGTCTCATTTTTAATTGCACAATCTTGATCATTAAGCCACATGTGTTTGATTTATTTTTGAAAATAATGATCAAGCCATTGAGAGATTAAAGAAATCATAAGAAACAGAGGGCCATGACAGCCTGTAATGTTTAGACAACATGGTCCAAGGTCGCAGATGCTGAATATTGGAGTTGGGGACCTTAGACTCAGGACAAAAATGGCTGACACTGAATGTCCAGACAACCCCAAAGTAAACAGTGAAGTAACTTGTTATCTATTTGTGGCAGAAATGTATGAGTGTTACATAAATCTGGCTTTGGGGTCAGGATCATTCGTTGTACTAGGTTCTTTTGACTTCTGTAGAACTGCATGCCTATAACCTGTGAGCTGGTTTGTTTGTATGCTATGCTTGCCTGTCTTTGGCCTACATGTGCTACTACATATCATGAGTCTGCCAGAGGTTGTTGGTCTGTGTGGTGTTCCTTACCACAAATAAATAATGTCTTATCTGCTTGTGACTTCCCACAATCTCTTCAACCTCTTGGCCTCCAGTGACCTCCCTCCTTTCCCTAGGCACTGGAGCTTGGAGCTCACACAAGTCCATGAGGAATTAGAGAAAGGTACTTTGCATTCATACTCTATTTGTTCAACCAAGTCTTTTGAGTGCTTTAGGTTAGTCTATCACCAAATAATCATGTATATAAAGGAAAAGAAAAGCTTTCATGACCAGGACTTCAGTGAACCTATGATTATGCTTGAGGTCAGACAGAAGTGCAGTCATACAAGAAGGCTCTCCTAAAGAAATAAAATATCCAATGAGAACGACATCACAGGGCAAACCTTGCATCAGAAGACAGTCTGTGATAACAACAGGAATAAGAGGTCAGTGGTACACTAAAAACTGAAATGAGGTCACTAGGTTTCAAATACCAAGGTAAAGAAGCAGGTGGGGCATGATCATGCAGTGTTGCCTCTAAACTCTTTTTTAAATTCTGAGGGTTTCCTATCTTTGCACATGGTGTTCAAGATTTCTTTAGCAGGAGGCAGGTAACTGCTAATGAAAATAAGAGTCAAAATGTCTAGTAGCTCAAAGTACAAGCTTCCTTTGTGCTGGCAAACACTCAGCAAAGTTGAGCAGATGAACACTACTACCAGGTTGAAGGAGGCCTTGGAGTCACCACTATGTGACTTTTAGGTTCTCCCAAAATTAGTGCCACAGCAAAATAGCAAATAACAAAGCTCGCCTTAATTAGTTTGGCCATGAATTGTGTCAGTGGTCTTTCTCCTCACTGATGTTGGTTTAATAGCTCCATCCCATTGGCTGGAGACCCAGAGTAAGTGAAGCAGTAAGAGAAACACTGAGCAGGGTACCAGCCTTCATCCCTGATTCCTGGCCATGGATGCAATGAGCCTGGTGAGCAGGGTACCAGCCTTCATCCCTGATTCCTGGCCATGGATGCAATGAGACTGGTGAGCAGGATACCAGCCTTCATCCCTGATTCCTGGCCATGGATGCAACGAGACTGGCTTCACATTCCCACCTTCACAACTAAGGACCACTCTGTTTCAAGTTGCTTCTGACTATTTTGTCACATCAGTGAACAAAACAACCATTAAATGTGGTATTAATAATAAACAATAAACATAGTAACAAGGAATAGAGTAACAAATGAACACATATATTAAACAAACCAATCACCCTGAGTTCTGCGTTCACTCTCAGGGACTAGCTGCTCAAAACAGCTTCGAGGTAAAGCCAAATTCATGTCCCTAGCCACATATAACTCTTACATTTAATTAAAATTACTAATTTCATACATGTGAACAATGTTTTAGGGCTTCATTTATGTTCTTGAGACATTCTTGGAGTGAGCCTTTCAAATAATATTTTAAAGGGTTATGACGTATTCTCCACACACATTTATAGTGGTGATGGTAGAGGTAAGGTCCTAGAACATCTTAAGAACTGAGACCATGACTCTGACTGAGCATTAGTGTGCCTGGCAATTTTATTGTGGTCTAGGGAGTGGAGATGCTGGTGGGTATCAGTCAGGAATATCTACTAAGGGAAAAAGTAAGCTGGTATCTGAGAACAACAATTTTAATATATGGCAACTGTATATCAAACATGACTCAGAGGTTTTTAAATTATTTTTCCTAGAAAACTAGGCAACCAGAATGCTAGATGACAGAAAATTAAACAAACAAACAAACAAGAAACAAACAAAAGACTCTCCAGAGAGTGGGTAGATGGCCTCACGGCAGAAAAAATAAAAGAAACCTCAAGTATAGAGTAGGTAGTAGCTGGTCTCTTAAAGCTGTGACCTCCTCATCTTTCCTCTCCAGAACCCAGCATGTTGAAGACCGTGCATGCACAGACTGAGCAGGGACTAAAAATCAAATTGAAATTCTCAGGGTGCTCTCATCTTCGAAGGAAAGAGTGCTAGTTGTGAATTGCCACCGATTATTGGCAGCTGTATTATATTGTTCTCCTCCATAGTCAAATAGAAAGAAAAGAGATCATGTGCTGTCTCATTCTGCCACACCAGCTGAAGGACACAAATTCAATATTAAAACCTGGGTTCCACTCTGAACTCTGCCTGCCCAAGTAGAAAACAAATGTAGTGGAGCATATTAGCCACAAGATGGCAGCAGTGCTTCATGCAGCTTGGATACCGGTCACAGTACCATTGCCATAGAAATCTCAAGAGGAATTACAGCTAGAATGGACCAAACTTGAAAGTTTGAGGCCAAATCTGGGAAACTGTCTTTACCATTACATAAACATATCTGCTTTGGAACTTTAACTGTCTTAAAATTTCAAAAATGTCCACATCCTTATCATTCTTTCTCATTAAAGAATTATGTACGATGCCTTCTTTTGTAATGTGGAGTTTTACTCTTAAAGCTTTCAAACTGCAAGTTGGTGTGATTTTCCTTAATGAGTCTGCCAGAGAATCACTTACTCAATACGGAGTTGTTCGATCCTCAAGACCACCCTACAAGAAACCCCTAAGTGCCCAGACCAGACAACAGATGCTAGCCATCCGGAGCTCTGAGGCACACACGGGAAAACATTCAAAGCCAGGTTGGGTTAAACATTGGGAAGCTTGAAGAGACCGGGGGTAGGGTGGGGTGGGGGAGGGGAACATACCAAACTAGACTATGTTAAACGTTGGGAAATCTTGAAGGCATTGTGTATGCGTTTTCTAGGTCTACCACAACAAATTACCACAAAGTGGGTGGCATAAAATAGCAATAGTTGTGTGTAAGCTCGGAGAGGTCAGAAATAAAAAGCCATGGTAACTCAGAAGGACTGAGTAGCCTCAGAATATAGGAAACAGTCTTCATAACCTTTCTGGTTTCTGAAGCTCCAGATGGCCTCTGGAAGGTGGCAGTAGCCCCAGTCTCTGTCACCACATTCCCTTGCCCTTCCTCCCAGGATCCCCGAGACTGTGTCGTTGGAGTTTGGGTGTGGCCCAATCAGGAAGATCTCATCTAAGGATAGTAACTATTACAAAGACTTCCGAACACAAGTCCATTCTCACAGTCCAGACGTGCCTGTGGTTGAGTTAAGTGAGGTCATGCACTCAAGTTCAGGTGGAAGAAGATTCTGGTGTCTCCGTAGTCTCACTGTCATGAGTAACTAAGTCAGTCTGGAAAGAAGCCACACCATAGCAACTGAATTGGTAAAGTTCCATTAACTATGAATCTGGGAGTTTCTCATTAACAAATGAACAAAAACAAACAAACGAAAAAAGAAGCCAAGAAATAACAACAACAAAACCTTCAGAATGTCTCTGAAAACCTTTTTGTGAGTCCTTGAAACAACTTGCTTGATGTGTTTTAACAGCCGCTGCAACAATTAAAAGTATACTTTTACAATAACAACAAAACTTTGAAGTTGGGTTTATCTTTTTTAAAAATGTATTGTTCATTTTAACATTACCTATATACATACATGTCTGTGTTTGGTGACATGCACGTGAGTGCCCAAGAGGCCAGAAGAGGGCATGAGTTGGAATGACAAGTGATCGTGAGCCATCTGATGTGGCACTTAAAGGTCCTCTATAAGACGATAGTATCTCTCAACCCCTAAATTAGTCTTTTTGTGATGGGTATAAACAACTGGTTGTGAAATCTCACTATTTTCTGATATTGAACAGAAAACACAGACATAGTAATACTGACTATCTTGCATGCCTTGAAGGAATACACAAAGCATTCTTAATTATACAAAACTGTATGAGAACGGGACCTGTGTTTCCCACTCTCATCCTAACAGAGCACAGAGAAACAGTATAGATGCAAATACAGAGTCAGAGCCCTTCCTTCCCCAAAGGCTGGTCTTCTAACCCAACCACTAGGAGCAGTATGACTTGAGAGCTTGTTGGAGATGCAGAACCTCAGATTCCACCCAAGACTGAATCAAAGACATCTTATGATGCAATCCCTGGGGAGGTATCTGGACCCTAACCTTGGGAGAACTCTGCCCTAAGTGATTTTTGTTGGGAAGTTTTAATTTTTGTATGGGGACTCTTCTTGTCTTCTCTGATATTGAGGTCTCATTAGGGACTACATCCAAGATCATCAATTGATGCAAGGAAATAAAAGAGTGACTCAGATGATCCATAGCATGTCAGAATGGAACCTGCTGTAACGGCATCTGATATGGACACTCGTCATGGTTAGCACTGGTAACTGGAAAGTCAATTGCAGAACCTACCGACTGGTCGATCTCAATTCGAGCCTTTGAGTTTGGTCTTTCTAGAGGCAACTGTCACGACTGTCTGCAAGGGAGTGCCAGGGGTATCACTTAAGAAATATATAATAGGAGTAAAGGAAATGAGGACGAACATAAGGAAGACATAAAAGGAAGGGAGAGAGCAAAAGAAAGGAAGGGACGGAGTCAGCACTCCGCTGCAGAGTCCTTTGATTTCCCCCACGCCTCTTTTCTGGTTCCTTTCCAGAACGTGTGACTAACGATAACATTCATCTCCATAAGGTACGACCCAGTCCTGCTTTGAACTGCCCAGATGAAAGGCGCACCACAAATACAAAATGATGGCGTCTGGGTGGCATTTGAGCAAGAAAGAATCTCAGTGTGGTCTCCTATTATTTAAAAGCTGAGAGTTCCTGACAGAGCTGCGGGGCTTCACACAGTCCCACTGTGGGCTGGTGAGCTTTCTGGCAGGGCCATGGTTGCCAAGGAAACTGCATCAGGGACGAACGACTGGGACTGTGGATTCTTGGTTGATTGGTGAAGCTTAAAGCCAAATACCGCATGCAAGACACACTTTTAGCGACAGGAGCAAAGGCAGATGATCGTTACAAGAAGGGATCATGCCTGTCTTCTCCCTCGGAGCTCATCTGGTTCTCAGTTCCTAGTCCAGTTATTGCCTTCTCTGGATCAATAAATGGGGCTTCTAAACCATGAGCAAGAACATGTGTGCCCCACAACCTTCCTTAGTTGGTCACAGAAGTCTTTCTAGTCGTCTTGCAGGCAGATGTGAGAGTGCAGTGAGTAGGTGATCTTCAGAAGTTTGAAGTTTCCTGCCCACCTTGCTTTGTTCACTAAGGACCAGAAGAAAGGCTGCCTTGACAACTTCTCCACCAGGAGAATGTATGTGGGGGATTCAGGAATCTTACTTTTTGGTGGTGGTGGTGTTCACTGCACATCTGTAAACTTGTCTTGAGTACTCCTGGATGGAGCTAGTCTTCCTCTCCACTCCCTGGGATGGCATCCATGACTTTTGTTATCACATTCAATGGATACTATTTGGGGAATGCCTATTATTTTTGTTCATGCCTATTGTTTTTGCTGGCCAAATAATTTTCTTGACATCAAGGATTATGTTTATTTTAGCTCTTACAAGTGGCCAGCACAGTGCTGGACAAGGAGGGTTTTCAATAAGTCTTTGAGTAATCTGTTCTCTTGAGATAAAAGCCGAGGGAATGAGGAAGATGTAGCCTGGAGTACCTCTAGGAAACGGACTGTAATAGTCTCCTTGAAGACCTTCCCGAGTTGCAAGTCATTTATATAGTTAATGCATCAAGTTTTACTGTTTCCTCTACCCGTAGAAGACAGGTGGTGCTATTCACACAGAGAAGAGACTCAACCCAAGAAAGGATAAGTAGGTCCAGGAGATGTCCAGACTGAGCCAGTCAGATTTCCCCACATAACCCTGTCAGTGCGTCAGTGTTCTAGAGAACAGTGATAGATGTTGTAGAGTGTTCTCAGGATAAGAAGGACGCAGACCTCTCATCGTGATTAAACCATCCTTGATGACAGGAGATGTAGTTAGATTCCACATTGGTTGGAATACAAGTGGGACCCAGTAATGTGTGTGCAAGAGGATGCCAACAGAGTAGATGAGATATGCGAGGGGCACAACAAGTTCCAGTGTTGACTAGCACTGGAGGAACTTTCAAGTGGTGTAGACACTTTACCTCTAACTCAGGTGAATTATATGATTTTCAAAAAAAAAAATGTGATAATTAGACAATATATGCAAATGTGCAAATGTCCTTAGCAAAATTCCCAATGTACGATAAGTGCTTAGGGCCCTGTTATCACTTTTATTACCAATACCATTACAGTAAGTATGGATGCTATTGTTGTAAAAATGGTAGTTTAGAAATTCTGTTTGATTGATTCCTTTAGGGGATGGGGATCTAATCAAGAGCTTACCCATGCTAAACAAGTCTTCTTCCACTGAGATATAAATATGCCCAGTTCTGAGGAGTGTTTTAAGGAGCTTTTTAATTTTTAAAAGATATTTGTAACAGGGTCTTTCTATGTAGTCCAAGTGGTTTTCTCTTGCTACAATCCTCTGGTCCCAACTTTACAAGGACTGGGGTTACAGGTATGAGCCACAATGCCTGGAAATAGCTTTTCAAATTTAAGCATCCCTTAAATATTACTTCAAAATCTTTGCTTCTTTCTAATATTAATGAACACAAAAAATGATGCCACTTGAGGAAAGAGAGTGGATTTTTATTTAGTCAGTTGATATTGTTATCTTAGGCAGTCAGTTACCCATTGTGAGGTTTTCACAAATCATTTGGGTGAAATCTTTTCCATGTTTTTAAAAGATAGTAAGAGAAAAACTGAATTTGTGGAAAAACTAATTTGCAAAGTAAAATGTATGATCTCCCTACACCTTGTTAGTTAGCTAAAATGTACAGAAAGTGTCTTATTTTTCCTCTATTGAATGGATTGACTAGAAATTCTTCACCTTCCTACTGCCCCACTATGTTGCTGGAGCACCTGAAATTCTTTCCATGGAACATTTATCTAAATAAGAGCTTATTAAGGATGTGGCTTGCTCTTCCTTGGTGGCTTTCCTCATTCTGTAAATCCATTGTCATCCACTCATTTCTGGCTTCCTAAGTAGACTTTCTTTAGCTGGAGAAATCACCCACAAGATATTCAACATCCCAGGAATACACTTTGTTGATCCTCCCATAATCACTAGCTTCTAGAAGGCGTGGCCAGAACCTATCAGGAGCTAGTGAACCATGACCCTAATTGCCAGGATGTAATATTTGTCACCAAGTCTCTACTTCTACTTCCCTTGAGCAGCTCAGCACAAGCATTCACGGCCACCAACCAGAAATCAAATCTGGTCCAGCTGAGAAACCAGATCTTGGGTTCAGACTCCATCTTAGAGAACCCGACTGAAGGATGAACCGAGTTAACTAACAAGCCAGCATCTAGCCCCAGTTCCCAGGCTACTCCCAAAGAAGACCAGTTTCCCAGTTATTCTAACAAGCTTGCCCCTGGCACTTCACTTCCTAACAGCCACCAATCGGGAGGAGAGCAGAAGGTAAGTTTACGGTTTAGCTCCCAGCACCAGCCAATTATGTTAAAGGGCAACAAAATTTCGTAATGGCCCCCTAATCAGAAGTGTGCCAGGCTAGAAACCCCTTTGCTTGCTTACCATTTTCTATAAAACCTTACCCTGAAAAGAGCTCAGGGCTGTCTTACCAACCAGCCCTGCTGTGTCAGGGACAGTGGTGAATAGGTCCAAGCTTAACCTTGTAATAAAGAGACCCTAGTGCAATAGCATCCGAGTTGGCTCCTTGATGGTCTTTTGGGGTAAACGGGCACTAGGCGCTACCCACGCTCTGGTTGGTGCTACACATTCCACTTACTTAGGCTCATTGGAAACATTAATGGAACCCAATTTGATCCCCTACTCTGGTGGTGGTCTCCTGACAGCTTCTTGGCTTCCTCTGTTTCAGAGACCACTCTTCTGCAAGCATCTTTGTTGTTTGTACCACAGTGTTCTTCAGAGAATGCGATCTGTAAAGAAGTACCATAAGGCTTGACGCATTTCACTCAGTAAATACTAACTTTGACTTTGAAGTTAGTCCATTGTCAAAATTATAGCTTTACTTGAGAGTCCTGGGTTGTTTCCATAGATAATTCCAGAAGGATTTCAGTCACAGGCTGCACAGTCTGAATGTGCTAAGCACACTTTTGAATCAAATGGGCTCATCTGCATCTCAGCTTCATTAAGAAAAGAAGGAAAAGGAGGAGGGGGGAGAGAGAGGGGGAGAGAGAGGGGGAGAGAAAGAGATGGAGAGGGAGGGGGAGGGAGGGGAAGNGGGAGGGGAAGGAGGAGGGGGAGAGGGAGGAAAGGAGAGGGAGGGGAGGGAGGGGAAGGAGGAGGGGGAGAGGGAGGAAAGAAGAGGGAAGGGAGGGAGGGGGAGAGGAAGAGAGAGGGGGAGAGGGAGAAGGGGAGAGGGAAAAGGATGGGAAGGGGAGGGGGAGAGAAAGGGGGAGAGAGAGAGGGAGAGGGAGACTACAACCAGAAACAGAAATGCAGTTAAAGTATTATATTTAGCATTGCATATGCTTAGGTCAAAATCAGCTCAGAATAGCAGTGCTAGAAATGAAGCCAAACTCCCTAAATGTGATTGAATCTTATGTTAACATTGAATCAACGATAATGTTGAAGGAGTTGTTGATTTTACAGCAATAACCAGCCCTAGGAAGGTAAGAGACGCTTTACCTCCTGGTTAGTGGAAGAGCCAGGACCAGCGCCATGAAGTTCAGGACAGTTCCACCTGGAGTCTAATGAGCTTCTTCTTCTTCTTTTGCTTTAAGTGAACAGTTCTGTCTGTTCACAGGCATTATCTCACTTGATTTGCACACACGCTGTATTGATTCCTTTGTAACCATCTATTAAATTAAGTGGGAACCTTCAGAACACATTTACGATTCCACCTCCTCTGCCACTGCAGTTCACTGCCTCCCTGTCCCCCCCCCCCTACCTGAAAAGATATCAATTTGGATGCATTCAGGACATGTCAAGATGCCAGGAGTCACAGTTCTGTGTGCACAAGGTAGCTTTGCTGTCTTGTCAGGTCTTGACAGATGCTCAGGCATCCAGGGTGACATGAGCAGGCTCAGTGAGAATTATTCAGTTACAGCTATACAAAGGAAACAAGATGGGGAGTTAAAAACAAAAAACGAAAAACAAAAACAAAGACAACACACAAGAGTGCTTTGTTTGGGAAGAAACTCTTGATTCTTCTTCCTAGTGCCTGGCTTCTGCTGACATTCAAAGGGATTCAGACAGAAAGGCAGAGCAATGACTAACACAGCAGCCTGCTCGCTCAGAGCTGCAGCTTCTGTGGGTTCCTTTATCGCAGAAAGGGTGAAAGAGCAGGATTCAAACAGGGAGTCCAGCCAGCAGTACTGCGCATGCCCTGCACCAGTACTGCGCATGCCCTGCATCAACGGTGCTTAGGAAGTCTGGATTCCTTCCTGCCACAGTCTTGAGTGAGCCATTAACTCCCCTGGACATCCCTCCGCTGACCTAGGTCATGGGGCGTTTGGGTCATGTCAGTGTTATGAAACACAATCACAGTTGCCAGTATGATGATGGTGACCAGTTGCTGGAGTGCAAGTCTTTGTTTTACAGAAATCAAAAGTGTAACCTGTGTGCAGTGGGGTGACTTTAAGGTTGGGTAAGTGAAAACCTTTCTGTCGCAGGCCCTCCCCACCCCTATCCCTGAAATGTATAGTGCATTATCTATTGAGCAAGACTGCAAGCAAATTGCTGGACTCTGAGCATCTCTGCTTCTCATCTTATTACTCTCCCTTCCATGTCTGTCCGTCTGTCCTCTGTGCCAGGTACCTTCTGATATGTCACCAGGAGGGGGAGGGAGTCAGATGGCTCACCACAGCCTCCTATCTCCAGAGTCAAAGTGAGCTTTGCCATCCAGATGGCACTAAAATACCCTGTGCCAACCCGGCAGATGAACACTTCCGTGGTGTAAGACTCAGGGCTAATAGGTAGAACTGAAAATGGAGTCTGGTATGGATTTATGTCTGTGTGCATACGACATTGATGTCTGCTGTCTTCTTCAATTGCTCTCCTCTTTAATATTTGAAACATTTTTGAAGTTTTGAACCTGAAGATGATATGGGGCCTCACTGAATAAGCCACAGGAGCTTCCTCTGCCTTCTCTGCACGGGGGAGCAGGTAAGTTTACCCACACCTGGCTTTGTACATGAACTAACTCTACATGGTCAGACTCAGATCCTCCTACTTGGCCAACAAACACTTCATTGATAGAGCTGTCTGCCCAGGCCATAAAGGAGTTTTGTAATAGCTCTATAAGTCTTGAAATTTCTAAATAACCATTTGACAAAAAAAAAAATCTCAAATGCAAAATATACGCTAGATGTAAATTGACTTAAAATTCTTTTTATGAATAAAAATAACATCAAACATGTTTCTCAATTCCATCTCTTACTATTAAAACAACCTGGGCTTTCACTATGTCCTGCACTGTTTGTTTAGACAAGAACATTAGTTGCTGGGCATAGGCCTTCCCCTGTTGATCTTTTTCCCACCCTCATTCTCTGTATCTAGACTGAAAACATTAGGGTAAGGAACACATAGAGAGTGGAGAAGGAGCAGGGGAGAGAGGGGAGAAAGAGGTCAGGGAAAGATGAGAGAGTGGGAGAGAGAGGAGATGGAGAGGGGAGAGGGGAGAGGGGAGGGGGGGGAGAAGGGGCCAAATAGTACCCTTTATAGCAAGCCAGGCCTGTCTGTTGCCAGGTAACTGTTGGGCAGAGCCTAAAAGGAATGCTAACATTCTGTATCATGATTTCATATGAATGAAGTCCTTTTTTTGTTTTGTTTTGTTTTTTTCAGTCCATTGACTTCTTGGGCATTCTGCATGTCAGATTACTTGAGATTACTGATATGTATGAATAAAGTCATGTTCTAGAAGAGCCTATGTATGTATTTCTGTCAGCACTGCTCATCTATAACATGTGGTTTTTATTAATCCCTAAGAGGCTTTACAAAACACCCACAGCACCTCTGTGCACTATGCTTCCATTTTCCCCCTCCGATGTCATGGGCAACATCTCCTTAAAGTGACTGTAAATACAAGAATCGCTACTTGTGAAATCTCTGTTGTTTTGGATTTTTGACTGAGGCTCCAAAGCTGCTAAGGAAGGGTGTTAAATATCTGTTCATTCTAAAAAGAGATACCAGAACATCCAGGCAGTATTTGCTAAGAGGTAATACAAAGCAGAGTTTGCATATGTTTATCCCAATACTCTTCAGCTGTGGCAACTGCAGGCAGAGATTAACCACGGAATAGTTTAGAGTGCAGCTTTCTTCATGGGAGTGTTGCCAAGGTGTGGTCTATCAGACTCACAGGGAATGAAAAGGGCAGTTTCCCAGAAGTTACATTATTGGAATGGCTAGAAAATGCCCCATGAATGGAAACATGCTTGCTTGAATGGGGAAGATCAATTACACAATATCTATCGATATTTGCGAACTGTAGAATTCTGTGAGCACCTCTGGTCCCACTATTTTTTTACAGACAATGACACACCCAGCTGGAATATACCTGACTCTCTCTCAGCTGGAAAAGTCCAAAAGATGCAGGCAGTGTTTAGATTGGCTCAAGGCCAGAAGAAGAGAAGATGCTATAGACCTAAGGTATCATTCCAGTAGTGGGTGTCCCTCTAGCAGAAAGCTACATTAAAACAAATAAACAAAACAAAACAAAAACTGGTTTTGGGTAATATCTGCAAGAATTCTGCTCTTAGTAGGCTTCCTGGCAAGAGTTAAATAGCATTGACAGAAAAGGATTAGAAATATCCAGTTAGGGTGGATTTAGGTAGGGTTGAAGAGGGTGAAAATGACCAGTTGGGGATTATACAGCTTGAATTGAGAATTGGGACTATTGAGATCCCAAGAGATAAGACTGTATGCCTATGAAAATGAACACACCAGGACTCAGTGCAAACCTGACCCTGTCGTCTAGGACAGCTAGACAACAGGCAGCCTTCCTACTCCCTTTCCTGGCTCTTAATACAGCTCTGGAGAAGCTGAAATGAAAGGGAGGGAGAAGGACTTCAGAAACAGGTGGGGGTGGAACTAAAACTGATCATCTGATCCAATTTCCATCCTCTAACTTTATTTCCTGGACCAGGCTGACACTGGTCACTAATTAGATGCATAACTGGGTGAGAGGTTAGAGTCTTGTAATTAGACTCAGCTACACATTTCAGATGGGCACATTGCATATGGGCCATGTCAGACATGCCCAAATAGGATCGTATAATGGCATAACGAACTTCCATGGCCTCATCATCCAGCACCAATGGCTGCCATCTATTTATACATACTCTTTTTATATTCTTCTACATATTAAGTTGAAGCAAGGCTCCCTACTGCTATCGTAATTTCTGACTGTAAAATTCCAGTCTGGTGTCTTAATGCCACCCACCTCCAGGTGTCACAGGAAGGAGCTGTCTTCTTCCCTTTGTTCTGTCCAAAAGCTAATAAAAAAGACCCCCTAGTGTGTCTGTGTGTGTGTGCGCGAACAGGGGTCTTCTGCATATCGGTCTGTGTGTTCGGAGGAATCGTGACATCTGTGCACCAGACAGATGGTATGGAGAGGGTTATCAATCCTATAACAGAACTCAATGGAAAGAACCGTGCAGGCGTCCAAGTCCCTCTGCAATGACTAGAATCATCTGAGAATCAGATGGTTTGGGGCTTTGTTGCAGTTAGGAGGTAGGGATTGGGTGGGTTTCATGCTGCTTGCTGTATATACCACTATCTAGTATACATCCCCCTGGGTTGTCTCTACTTCCTAGGCCTACGCGTACCCTTGGCTAACTCCTCAAGCAGTCTGTAAACAGAAAGACAAAAGTTGTTGCCCATAGCCATTCCACTTGGCCAACAGTACGTTCCAGAAGGCAGAGGCCAAGTGTGGCTAAGAGCGGTGTGGCATTCTTCCCAGTATCACTTCTCACTGCGGATGCTGAATAGACGCCATAAATTATAGCTCTTCACAGATGAGTTTCTAGGAATATTTTTGTTCTCTGCCTCTCTTATGTGTTCCTTCTTAAGCAATAGATGCTAAAGCAACTCATCCCTTAGCAGTGTTGAAGAGTTCCCTTGCTATCTCAGCATTCAGCCAAAGACACACTCATTCAAAAGTTTAGAATCAGCTAAACACCAGAGGGACTATTCAAGTCCTACTAGGTTTTGAATGGAATTTCTAAAATCTATTGGGGATGGGGATAACTTTAGTTTGCAGCATGAAGATAGATGTCAGAAGAAAATACCCAAAATTTGGTTCTCCCCTTCCACTTTGTGGATCCTGGGGATCAAAGTCAAGCCATCAAACTTGAGAGCAGGCACCTTTACTTGCCAAACCATATTGCTGGCCCAAAATTTACATTTTTTAAACATTATGTGTTCTTTAACCAACCACTGTGATGTAAGCTATTTTTATTAGTTTTGTATTGTAACACAAGAAATAAAAGTGACCTATTTACCACGATTACAATGTCAGAGTGTTCTGTAATTGACTTTGCATTTACCATTGAGATTTGCATTTTCACAGTTTTTTAGGCTGTTTGATAATTAAATACCCTTTATTTGGATTTGAAGGTATTCCTTTAGCATTTCTCATAAAGACAGAAGAGGTAGATTCGCTCCACTTTTATTCATCTGTAAATGTCTTTATCTCTCTTTCATTTCTGAAGTACAGCTTTGGCAGGCACAGTCTTCTTATTTGAGAATTCTAAGTGTGAACACTTTTGAGCCTATCAGTGTCCCTCCCTGCACTTCTGTGGCCAGATCGACTGACCCTTATGCAGTCCCTCCTGTGTGGCCAGATCGACTGATCCTCATGCAGTCCCTCCTGTGTGGTCAGATCGACTGATCCTCATGCAGTCCCTCCTGTGTGGTCAGATCGACTGATCCTCATGCAGTCCTGTGTGGCCAGATCGACTGATCCTCATGCAGTCCCCCTGTGTGAAGGTTCCTGGCTCTTGCTGCTCTCAGGGGTCCCTTAAACCTTAGGGAGAGTTTGGTTAGAATTTTGTTGTGTTTATTTTTGAATTGATCTTACTTAAATTTGGTTTGGCAAGTAAAGGTGCCTGCCCTCAAGTTTGATGGCTTGACTTTGATCCCCAGGATCCCCAAAGTGGAAGGGGAGAACCAAATTTTGGTAAGATCAATTCAAAAATAAACACAACAAAATTCTTTGTACTTCATGAACATGGGTATTTCCCACTCTACTCTACTTGAGTAGCTTGGAGTGTGTGTGTGTGTGTGTGTGTGTGTGTGTGTGTGTGTG
Source organism: Mus pahari (assembly GCF_900095145.1). Classification (NCBI taxonomy): domain Eukaryota; kingdom Metazoa; phylum Chordata; class Mammalia; order Rodentia; family Muridae; genus Mus; species Mus pahari. The sequence continues at coordinate 3,831,037 of NC_034594.1, read as the reverse complement.
TGTGTGTGTCAGAAATTGCCAAGTCCTGGATATCTGAGTTTTAAATTTTTCACTCAGAGAGTTAGTCATTAAAATCTTTCCTGAAGATGGAGAGAGGGGATAAATAAATAAAACACTTAAGAATTTGCATAACTATCACAATAGACAACTTATAAACAGTTTATGTTCTTGGTTTCTTCATGAATGTGTGAGTGCTCATGTGTGCCCAGATGCACATGCACATGTGTGAGTGTGCCTGTGGAGCCTTAGGACAATCTCAGGTATCATTCCTTGGGTATCATCCACAATTGTTTTATGAGACAGTGTCATTCATTCACCTGGAACTTCTCATGTAAACTAGGCAGGTTGGTTATCGAGCCCCACAAATCCACCTGCCTCCGTTTTCCTTGTTCTGGAATTTCAAACCCTCTTGTGGGCCCTTCTTATACGGGTTGTGAGAACTGAAATGAGGTCTTCATGGTTTCTCTGCAAGCATTTTAGAGACAGAGATATCTCACAGCTCCTATTTTCTTCTTTTTAAAATTAGCTCTCATTTGGCTTGTTTCCGTAGTCTTTCCATGTGAGAATGAATTATGCATTGTGATATAACTTCATGATTTCAGATTGAAGATGCCATAGGAGACAGGGCAGAATCTCATTTAATGGCTTGGGCTGTGAATCAGAATTCTGACATGACCACTTTCTAATCATTTGACTACCAGAACCTTCACTAAGTATGAAACTCTCCGGTTTTCTGATCAGAAACTATATGTTCATTTATTTTTGAGCAAGAGTCTATTTACCACTCACACAAGCTGGAAGAGAAGAGGCCAGATCAAGGACGGCAAACAGGAGCTGTTATACCCATATGTGACAGCTTGCTGTTTCAGGCTCTGTTAGGGTATATTTTCAAATAATGCCCACCAGCCATCTTTTATGTGCATTCATGTTTGACCACACAATCTTTAAATATGCCCATCACCATATATATTTCTATATTTGAAACTTTAATTTAGCTACGATATATACTAACTGCTGTATCCCTTATCTTAAGGGACAGAAACATAAATTTGTTTTTATCAAAATAATATAACTCAGCTTGAAGTTGTACCACTTTTCATTTAAGTGTCTACATACTTCTTTGAATGACTCTCTTGTCTGGCATTAAAGGTAGATTTATGACTGTCTGTAAAACTCATTGGAGAGATGAATGGTAACAATAACAGTCACAGGAATCAGAGACTCTAACAACTATTTTCTTTGGCCAAAAAGAACAAAAAGCAGAAGCAGACAGAAAACCAAATGCACTAGTAGGCAGCTGTCAGGAGCTGTGCCTTCTATAGCAGTGAGCATATTATTGCTTATAAATCATAGTTAGAATCAGAGCAGCTCACATAGGGGAAGGAACAGAATGAATGACGCTCTGTACAAAATTATTTGTGGCTGATATCACCTGCCTTACTCTTTAGTCTCTCCCCTAACCCAAATTGCTATCCATTCAAGTGTCACCTATTTAAATCTAGTCTTAGGGTGAGCTCCATGTTGTTATTTTAGACTGAATCCTTAACTCTCAATTTTTCTTATGAATTCCATGCATTTAATCAAGTGTGATCTCACAGTATCCCAAACCTTTTGCTTCATGCTAGGTACCAGTTTTCAGCACAAAAAGACTAAGTTTAGAAATGTGCTTGAGGAAATGGCTATGGCAAAAATGAACCTACATTTTCCTATCTACTGCATCCATATCAGGATGTGGGAAAATAAGTAGAAACCTGTAGGGATTGGCTCTGGTGCTAAGGTCCTGTTCTCCAATTGGTTCTTGATCCATCAATAAAGATGCAGTGAGCTGAGTGGAATAGGCAGGACTTCCGGGTCCCTGCGGGCAAGCTAGCAATTGCAAGGGAGAGAAAAAGGAGGATTGTCACAATCCTTCAGAGGGAGAGAAGGTGACCAGCCATGTGAGAGCTGGAACAAAGCAGTCACAGGCTGCTCAGTTCCCCAGGCTGGAGATTAGGAATGCCAGGAAGCTGAGGACAGTTTTGCATTTCAGAACAAGAAGGAAGTAACTGAGCAACTAAAGCTGGGGGCAGGTTTAGGGTGCTGAGCTAAGAGTATTGAGAAGGGCATGCTAGCTGCAGATTAGAAGTGTGCAGCAATTGAGCTGATAAGGTGGGTGGAAAAATAAGCTAATGTGTTGGGTGTGTCTTTCATCAGTGGATCTACCTTGGTGGGTCTGGTAGCTTGATCCACCAGGAGCTTAATGGAGGGCTGCAAAAACTACATGCTACAGAAACTTTACTCTTGAATTTTTGATCAATGTTTTTAGAATATTTGGTCTTAATAACTGCAATAGTGGATAAAATAATGACAAATCATATAACCACTAGAGAAATACCACAAAGGTGATACTATATCCAGCCAAAACCCAAATCAGAGCTGCCAGAGATTAAGATACCAAGGAATACCAGACCTCCACAGCAGGCTCTTAAAAGCACCTTTCTCTTCCATCATTTCTAGCACATGGTTTCCACAAAGTGAGAGTGATTTCAGATTTCCATTTGCAGCCTCACTGGAACAATGACAGAGTCACCACAGTGAGGCTTGGAATATTAGCTGCACCCAGAGGATGTGGTAAATTGTCTTGGACAAATCAGTGCCCAAAACTTCAAGGAGAATAAATAGAAATAAACCCCCAAAAGGGAGGGGATTTTTTTTTTTTAAAAGCAGATTCAATACCAAAACCTTTGGGGAAATGCAATGCTAGTTTTTTATCACTGCTCACTTAACAGATGGCAATTAAGGAAGTTAGAAAGAAACCTAAGGGCAGATTATAGTGACAACATTTTAAAAGTTTTAAAGCTGTCCAAACTTTTCATGCTTGCCAAATTTATATTTTAATTAACATGTTTTGTTCCCTGGCTTCTTAGTCACACGTTCACATTCCTGGGCACCAAGTCCTGACTCTCACAGCTCTTAAGCAATACAGATGCTGACTCCAAACAGCTTTTATTGCTTCTAATCACTTGCTTAGATCTTGTTCTTCAGCCACCTTGGCAGTTGTTGCAATCAAAACCCAGGAGGGGCACAGTGCTTCTGCTGTCCCGAAGTTAATCAGTGGGAGTCAACTCCAAGAGCCCATTTCCCTCTATTTAGGGATGACTGGGTTGTGTCTCACGGCTCAGTCTTCTTCATGGTCACAGGGAATGTGAATTCCTGCCATCTCCATGTTGATGTATTTCCCTCTCTGCTATTGACCCAGTAACTCCAAATGAGCAGAACGGCATGTTCAGCTTCTAACATCTCTAATGGTGTGGCTCCATTCTTTGATTTTACCATAGTTTAACATGTCATAACATTCTCTTCGGTCAGTGTATATTTTCCCATGGAAGCTGCATGGGAAACTTAATCTTTCTAAGATTTCCCTGCCTTCCATCATTCTTCACCTCTCAGTGTTGTCTAGAGAGGGTCACAGCCTTTAAATCAGATCTCTGAGAGCTTCTGCTATCTGGCAGCTGCATGGGAGAGATAAAAGCTAGGCCTGGAAGATTCTTTAGAGCAAGTGATAAAGCTGCCATTCTTACTGTACAGAGGAAAGAGTTAGGGAATAGCAGCAGGGAGAAAGAAAAACTCGGATTCCACAGGTTCTATTATGCTTAGATGTGGTATTGGAGTTATAAATGGCAGGCCAAAAAAGGACTCTGGAATAATTTAAAAGAGAAATAAGAATATTCTTGTATTTCAGAAAGATAACTCTAAAGCCAGGGTTGAAAGATTCATTTATTAATATTTGGTTTCCAGTAACAGAAAACAATCAACAAAAGCCAATTAAAATTAGGGGAACTTGTTGCAAAGTGTTGAATTATGTCATTTCATAAAAGAAATTGTTAAACAGTTGAAGGCGGAGATAGAACCATGATAGCTACACAAGTTCTGGTCCATGAGCCTAATGTGACTTCATATGCCAGTCTCACCAAAATAGTCTTCCCTCTGTCCTCCACTGTAAGAATGGATACTTACCATTAAAGCTGTGTATACTGGAGCCATTTGTGTCTTGACATAGGTTCAGCAGGCACTTGAGAGTTAGATAGAAATCAGTCAACATATGTATGGAAGGGAGTAGAAGAGGGAGCGTAATCACAGGACATGCTGTACATATATTTACTAGGAACAATGGCATTTGAATGGGGAATGTAAACGAACTGCAATAACCCTACAAGGTGAGAAGATAGGTCAGGGGCATGGCAGTCAGGATGGTGCTCCATGATTTCACGGGTATCCCCAATTGAACTGACAGTTGCCAACTGCTTGGTGTCAACCACTGGACAGCTACAGTTGAAAATATCTTGGTTCCTAAAGAAACCACAGAGGCAAATAGCCAAGAGCACACTGACAGCTCTAGACTCTTCACCCCAAGTTCCCGCTGCCTTTGAAAGTCCCTTTTTTAAAAATCCCCAAAAGGTGGACAACAGCAATCCACCTTTGGTAACCCATCCCTTTGGGCATCTCTGGTGACTATTGATTCAAACCATGGCCCATTTATGCTCATAAGCACTCCCCCAATTACTTTTCCTCAATAAATCTCCCTTCTTTTATACTTACATGTTTCTGGGTGTTTTGTCTGTTGAACTTGAGACATGAACCTGGGACTGGTCTCCAGAGTTGCTAGCTCTGTTGATCACTTATATCAGATTGTAGGATCTGATCCTGTAAAGGGATTATAGGGTCCCTTTCTGCCAGTACTAATCTCTCTAAGTCTATTGAGCAGACTCTGTTGCATTTACAGAGAACTCTACTGACTCAGCATTACAAGTTATCGGGATAGAAAAGGAAGGCATTTGAAAAGGCAGAAAATTGTTTCCCTGTTCAAACTTCTAGCATGGGATGCTAAATGCCTATGCGACACACCCAGCAATATTGAGACATGATTTGGAAACTCAGGAGAGAAATCAAGGATGTTTTTAATGTAACTATATCCCTAGAAGTCAATGGCATGAATGCCATCATGGCATGAATGCCATCACCAAAGAAGACCTTTACAAAGGGGGATTTAACACTGTGTGCTATAAACAGTGATTCATAACACGAGAAGAAATTGTTTAATTGTTTAAAGAGGCAGAGAAAGGTGTTGCTTTATTGTATTAGCGACCATGTGATCCAAGGAATACTAGATTCTGATAAGAGATGGTGTTGAGGACTGAGCAACACATCAGAAGCATAAAAGCAAAAATGGAAAAATATAAAATGGCATTATTTGCTTGGGAATTTTGTTGATGGAGAGAAAAAGGTATTGCATATATCTGTTTGTATCTGGCTACAAAAGCAATGCAAAGTGTTAAAAACTGTAGAAAACCTAAAATTATGGACTAAAATTTTTATAGGAAAATGTGGGTGTGAAAAAAATATATAAGAAAGAAAGAAATATGTGTACAATACTGAAAGAGAAGATAATTGAGGATGAATCTTTGGGAAATGATAGGGTTACTTTCGGAATGGGACTACTTTTGAAAAGACAAACTATTTTTTTTAATGTGAGTAATCAGGAAGAAAGGAATAAAGAAATTTGGTAGTTTCCTTTCACTCAAAAAATAGGAGGTGAGCCATGTCTACAAAGTGTGATGAGGAAAAGACTGAGTGAGGAGAATGGTAGGGGTAGGAAACATGCTCTTCCCAACAGCAGGGAATTCAAAGCAAAATAAAGTCTCATCTGTCATCAAGAATACACCTGTTGAAACTTCAATATGAGAAGTTTTGAGACTTGAAAAAAAAATCTTCTTAGCCAGTTCCCAACTGTCTATGCAGGAGAAGAAAAGGCATAGTAATTAATGATGAAGAAATGTGTGTGCTTCACAAGACTGATGCCAGAGTTTGAGTCTTTAGGAAAGACAATTAAAGAGGTTTCACCATAATACTCAAGCCATAAAGGGGGAAAAAAACAGTGGTCTTTTAATTGACCACCTTAAAAAGCACAAGGTTCTAGAAATCTCTGTTAATTAAAGGTCATGTTTAATGCCAAAAGATAGTAGGTGAGAAACAGTGGAAGAAGAAGGGGCAGTTGAGGGGACAGTGTCAAACTCACTGTTTTTAATTTAACATTTAAGAGAAACCAATACTTAATAGTAACAGTATAAAACTAATTTGATTAAAAATGATCAGGAAGCTCAGCTTCATCCATGAAACAGTTTATTTTCCTTTGGAAATTAAATTTCTTCAAATTTATGACCAGAATTGTGGGAGATAGGAAGAGTAAACCCGATATTAAAACCCACAAAATCTGAGCATCAATAACACAAAGACTTATGTATGGTCATATTCTTTACAACCAGAGGGTGGAAGAGCGGCATGTTCTGACTACAGATTAAATCCCAGATATTTATAGAAGTAAGGATACACAGTGATCCCAAAATGTAAGGGTAAAATAATATGAATGCCTTCAGAAGACTTTAATTATGTTGAGGTCAGGCAAGAAGAACACTGTTAAATTAAAATGCCCTATTAACAAATATAGTGATTCAAGTACACTCATTTATATAATTTCACTGTCACATTCTGAAAGTCATACTCAGCATGTAGTATAGAAGAGCATTAACAAGAAAGTAACGTAAATCCTTAAATTTAAGTGTGAGGCAAAAGGAATTTTTGTGAGAAAGCATGCTTAACCAAGCGTATTGTATATTGGCAAAAGAATTGTCTGGTCACTAATATTGATTATGTTTCTACTCACTGCAATGAAATTAAAGTCAATATGGGCTATTTTTAAAATAGCACGGTCCTTGGAGTAAGGAAGAAGAGAATGTGTGACGGAGAGGAGCAATGCAGGCCTCTTGAAAGCACAGGGCTGCTGACTTCCGGTCAGCCCTTAGCCACGGGGCTGCTGACTTCCGGCCAGCCCTTACCCATTCCTGTGCAGGGTTAGAAGATGGGCTTGGGACTGGTGGAAAGATGTAATCCCAGGATAGTAAAGGCCACATTTACAGAATATTCTCCATTCAGAAAAAAAAAGCATGTCTGTCATGTGATTCAATTCTGAACAGGATTAACTTGTGTTTATTGTATAGATGGTTGTTTCATAATAAAACACTCAAAATACTAAATAATTTCCTAAAAAAGGCGTCAACCTAGTGGTACATTTTTATTTCAAGAAGCAACACACCAAAAATGGACAGAAGTTGTGGCAGACATTTATACAAGTAGCTCATGGATTCTCTACAATAAACATCTGGAAATAATTTCCAGAGGCCATTCACTCCTTCATTTTTCTTGGTGAGTGATTAGCAGTTTTGATGCTGTGTGAATGTCACCCATGCCTTAGCTTTAATGTGATTACGACTCAATAGAGCCATCATAAGTTAAAAATACTACACACTAAAACTTCACTAACATGAAAATTGCATTGACAATAACAACTTAAGGCAGCACAATAAACTGTAGATTTATCAGTTTTGTTGTTGCTGCTGTTATTTTAGACAAAGTCTAATGTAATTGGTTGAAGTATGTTTACAGCAAATAATAATAATAATAATAATAATAATAATAATAATCAAATAATGTAAAAAATGGCCTGGCATGATGAATCAATGACTTTAACACTCAGCAGGCACACACAGATTTCAAATTTAAAATTAAAAGAAAAATGTGTAAAGAAAATTCATGGTTAGATATTTTGTTTTCATTATGCAAGAGCCAGTTTGTCTCTCTTTCCTTTAAAACTATGTTTGCTCGTATCTCTTGGTTACATGAACTACAATGAATTTTAAATATATCACATAATTTAGTACTTAGTAATTGGGGGATTTTAAATGTAAGATTATCTTAGTTATTTTTTAATTGCTGTGATAAAACACCATAATTAAGGAAATTTATAAAGAAAGTATTTAATTGGGGCTTACAGTTTCAGAGGCAGTGTTCATGACAATCATGGCAGGAAGCATGACCACAGGTGGGCAGGTATGGCACTGGAGCCATAGCTGGGAACTTACATCTCAATCTGCAAGAGAGAACTAACTACTAATGACATGGGCTTTGGAAATCTCAATTCCCTTTCCCTGTAACATACCACTTCTCACAAGGCCACACCTCATAATAATCCCCACACAGCCATCAACTAGTGACCAAGTGTTCAAACATCTGAGATTTATGAAGTACATTTTATTTAAATTACTACAAGCAGGTCTTCAATTAATCTCCCTCAGTTTATATACTGTGGCACTTCTTCTACAGACCTAGAGCATATGGCAGAATTTCAAAAGAAATGGTGGGTAGAAGCCTGTAAAATCTCAGGTGAGGGTCTAATAATGTTCTCCATAACCTACTACATGAGGGAATGGCAACAGTCAAGACTTTCAGATGGCCTTTTCTAACCAGATGCAATGGACGTAGTGAACATGGCAGCTGTGTTGCTCAGAAGACATTTTCTGCAACAAAGGGATATAATGAAATACGTTGTCTTGCTCTGGTCACCAAAACATAAACAATTGCTAAAAATAGATTTAACAATCCTTAACATATTGGAGATTACTCTCCTCCTCCTCCTCCTCCTCCTTCCCCTCCTCCTTTTCCTTCTTATACTTCTTTTCTTCCCCCTCTTCCTCCTTCTTCTTCCATGTTATCATATGGACATGCATGTAAGTTGGTAAAGTGGAATTTGGGTTTATTGTACCTTTATCTTTAAAACAGCTTTAAAGAGTACCAAGTTCTCGGGTGCTTAGACACTTGACTTGGTCTATTCACATCAAAGATATAAAGGGAAATTAAAGTAACACTGAAAGTCTCAATGCATCCAAATTTACATGGAGAAACAGAATTTGATGAGGAGTTTAAGGAAGATGATAGCAGATACTTGGCCTAATGTAGACTGAGTTTAGATAAAGTGTTGGAGACTAGAGAGGAGAAATCCACCAACAGCTTGTGTGTCTGATTAGATAAATTGGAGAAAGATGGGAAAAGAGGCTTGGGAGTTTCTTGCTGTGTGGTACAAATATGCTATGGCACTGCAGTGAGCCATTGGAGTAGTACACTAAATTGCTTTTTGATATCCCTGGATTTCCAGTCTGTCTTTCTCTGTCTGCAACGGCATGCTGAGACTGCCTTACAGGCTGCTGGCCACATCTTGGGGGAAAAGCTCTTCATCAACTGAACACACTAAACTTTAGAAAAGCTGTCCCACAGGTAAGGACAATGTCTGTGTGTTTACCAAGAAGCAACTCTCCAATACAGTTCCTTCTGAGGTGTCTTCAAATGGAATAATGAACATTTTATAGACAACTAAAACAGGTAAACTGTAGAAGAGGCGCTCCATGAGGAGAGCAAGTAGAGAGTTTCCTACAGGCTTCATTAGTGGATGCATGGTAGATACACTGAACCTGAAGAAAATTCAGAGGGAAACACTCATAGGACGTTCCAGATTTGGGGGAAATGAACAAATCTGTGTACAGTGAGTTCCACTCTGTATTTATATTTAATTAATCTTGACTCACTCCTGCTGTCCTGTTGGAATCTTTTGCTATCAACAGATAACTTAGTTATCTTAGTTTGGTTTTGTCTTTAGAAACAGAGAGCACCCATTTTCTTTCCTCCTTCTGATGTTTGTGTTTCTGAAGTCACAGTGGACACTGTTAGATACCTTTCCCAAGCTTGTGTTCATATCCTGCCAAGGTTGTGTGTCACACCCTTGCAGGAAGTGGCACTTGTATTCTTCCATTCCTCACCCTCAAGTCATCTCTCTGGCCCATTTTTTTTCTTATTACACATCACTCCTGAACAAGTAACTTTTCCCATGAAGTTAACTATGCACATCCTGATCCTGAATGAAGAATGGAATTTGTTTTTTCTGTTTCTTCAAATCAGTTTTAAAAATCTTTACCAAACATGACTGCACTGTCATTTTCTCTAGAGTCTACACTGTTCTGATAGGAGCCCTCACCCAATTACCACTGTAGAAGAGCATTTGGAGAAAATGGTACTCAAGGACATCACCACTTTCTGACATAGTGAAGAGGAAAGAAATATTTCTAAAGAAGGGAGAAAATCAAATGAAAGTCATCCCAGAAGAGCACCATCTGTCCTGCAAGATGTGTGGGGAAAGAAGACTCCTGTGCAGAGGGAAACACAGTTTTTGCAAATCAAAAATGAACCCCCTCCACCTAAAGTAGGTCATTCATCATAGCTGATTCCAAGGTCATGCTTCTCATCTCTTACTTCTAATTTAGTTTGTCTCTCTGCTGACATAAGTGTGTATGTGTGTGTGTGTGTGTATAATATTAATATATATATATATATATATATATATATATATACATATGTTAAATTCAATTCTCACCTCAGTCTGGTTTATATTCGTGCTGTAACTAAATGGCTTCATCTTAAAGGTGATGTCATCGGGCATATGCTTCGCAACTATAACATCATCTCTTGAATTGAAGAATGAAGGAGATGCACATTTGAACTTATTTTTAAAGTGTACACGCAAAACAAAACAGCATTTTAAGCTCCACCTGTCTCTACTAATAGCCTAAAAGTTGAAATTATATTCAGATGTAGAAAATAATCAAAAAAAAAAGAAAATAATCAATGATTTTTTTAACCTTGGTAGTTATGATATTTGGGTCTTAGCTGTCAACTTGAGAGAATGTGGACAGGCTTCTGAGCACACCTGTGTGAGATTATCTCAATTAAAGGAGGTGAGAAGGTTCACTTAGATGCAGGCAATAGCATCCCATGGCTTGGGTCCTGGGCAGAGTACAAAGGACAAAGCGAACTGAACACTAGCAGTCATCATTCTCCTTCTCAGGTTGCACACTTCAAAAGCCTTGAGACCAACTGCCATGATGGCATGTGCCCTTGAACCATGGACCAAATTAAGCTCTTTTGGCTTTAAGTTCCCTTTGTCAGAGTATTTTATCACTGCAAAAACAAAAGTAATTAATGCCAAGCTTGTATATGTCTCCTGTGGTCAACATCATTCACTGTTGAAAATTACTCTATCAGAATTTGACCTTACTCCATAGGGAAGTTCAGAAATTAGGATTTGCCAGTTTCTTTTCTTTTTCTTTTTCTTTTCTTTTCTTTTCTTTTCTTTTCTTTTCTTTTCTTTTCTTTTCTTTCTTTCTTCCTTCCTTTCTTTTTCTTTTTCTTTTTTTTCTTTTTTTGGTTTTTTCAAGAGAGGGTTTCTCTGTATAGCCCTGGCTGTCCTGGAACTCACTTTGTAGACCAGGCTGGCCTCCAACTCCTGAGTGCTGGGATTAAAGGCGTGTGCCACCACGCCCAGCACCAGTTTCTTAAAGGCATGTCAATAAGATCCCTTCTTGACTAGGCTTGTTGAAAGTGTTTCAGAGTGATTAGACTACTGAGGATGAGGAGAGAAGTGCTGGGTCCAGTGTAGCTGTGCAAGGAGAAGTGTGACACAAGTCCTGCTCCTGGAGCATTGGCAGGCTATTGATCCCCATGATCCCCATGGGACCCTGAAACTAATCTGCTGTCTTTACTACTTTACTTCCAATCTCTCTTTTGCTGAGAATACACTTTCCCCATTACTTAGAGCTAATCATGCTATGATAAATGAAACAGATGTGTTTCTCAGGAATGAGGAATGGAAATGGTCATGAGGCTGTGGAGAACGTGGAAAAGATCTTCTCCTTGGCTGTTAGGGTTGTGGGAAAGGATTTAGACAACATAACCAGAGGTAATAAAAACCTACTGGTCCATTGTAGAAATAGTTCATTGCCAGACTTGGCCTTGAATATGGAAGTGTGAAGAGACCTATGTACCCTCCGGTCTTATATTGGTTGCATTCATTAGCCAGGGTGAACTTGGTGACATCAAGGATAGAGAGTTAAAGTGGTCTCAAGAAAAAAAAAAGGGCATGGTTAGGAAGTCTATAAAATACAAGTAAATCATAGATATATTGATTTTATAGGAGAAAGGCTTATACATGAGGCGGTGGAATTGCAAGTATGAGGAAACAGATTAGAGAATTAAAAGGTGACGTACAAACATATAAATGTTGAAACTTTGATACTTCATGTTGCTAGCTACTTGAGGGGTTGGAGAGATATTAGACAGAGCTTGCTGCTTTACTTGCAGACATTTTAAAACTTTGTAAAAATCCATTTTAACCCTACTAATCTGTCACCTGTCTGTTCTTGCATGAAAATAGTTACTAGGAACTGCTGTCTGCTGTACCAGGAAACCGCAAGAACTGTGCCCAGCTTCCCACGAACAGCAGGCTGTGTAAGACTATAAGGAAATATGCTTTTGCTTTGTGTTTAGTTTCTGTTTTGAGGAAGCAGAGATTAGAATTAATGGTCTGGGATTCATAAAATTTTTGTAAATTTAAGGATTTCTAAAATTAATAATGATCAAAGCGTTAATGGTGTAAGTTTAGTAAAAAAAAAAAAGACTTGGTTCAGGCTGTCTAGTTGGAAGAAGGAAAAATAATTAGCAAAAGGAAGAAGACAAAGAATGGAAAGGAAAAGGTGAAACATGAGAGGCAAGAAGGCAAAAGAATAAAAAGGAAGAAGGGAGAGGAATGGAAATGGTCATGAGGCTGTGGAGGGTGAGAATCCTTGGGGGGCAAATACAGCCTTGAATTAACAGCTGCATCAATTACCGATTCAGAGTCATTATTGAATTAGCACCACTCTCAATCCTGCCTTAATTGACGAACCTTGGTAGAGAAGGAATTGGAAAAGGAGACCAGACTATTCCTTTAAAAAATATAAACATGATGATACTCCAAGGTCTACCTTCAGACCAACATGTCTAAAAATTCAATGTTTTAAGTAATTACTAAATAAATGATCAGGCTAGAGAATTTTAGTTTATAGAAATAATACTTTTTTTTTTTTTTTTTTTTTTTGGTTTTTCAAACAGGATTTCTCTGTATAGCCCTGGCTGTCCTGGAACTCACTTTGTAGACCAGGCTGGCCTCGATCTCAGAAATCTGCCTGCCTCTGCCTCCCCAGTGCTGGGATTAAGGAGTGTGCCACCACACCCGGCTAGAAATAATTCTTTAAATGATATTATTAATAAATAAAACAACCATGATGATTAGTTAATTTTCAGTGAGAAATGTCTAAGAGAAAACAAAGCAATTCTATATAGAAAAATTATGCTGCCTTAAGGTGATTTGTAAAAATGAAACCAAAGTAGGGTCGTAGAACTTCTTTACCTGATAGTATTAAGTGTTTTTATAATCTTATAGATACACTCAAATTCATATCCAGACCTCCCCCACCACCTTTACTCCAGGAAGCACTGGGATAAATTAGTCCTCCAAGAAACAACAAAGAAACTTGTTAAAAATCAGACCCACTGACCCATTTCCAGCTATAGATATTCTGACTCCGTAGGCGTGACAAAGACCCCTATATTAGTCAGTTTTCTTCTTACTCGGATCACAAACAGCTGCCAAGAGCAACTTAAAGAAGGAATTGGTCTGGCCTCATTCAAGGACTTAGAGGCCATCATGGCTGGAAAGGCCTGAATGTTGAATGCTGGTGCTCAACTCATTGTCTCCTTCATTAAGTCCAGAACCCCATCCCCAGTGGACGGTGCTGTCTGTTCTCAGGGTGAGTCCTAGTGGATCAGTTAAGCTTTCTAGGAAGCATCCTTACAGACACATCTACTGATTTCAATGGTGATTCTAAACCCTGTTGGACTGGAGATGAAGATTAACAATCAGGGCTCATCCTCTGCAGTTTCACAAGCATCCCAGGTCTCAAGAAGCAATGGATTGTGAAGTCCACTGCTGCCTTTGGACTCCACGAGGCTCTAACTAAACCTGCTGTGGTGGTTTGAATATGCTTGCTCAGGCACTATTAGGTATGTCAATGTTGGGGTAGGAGTGGCCTTGTTGGGGGATGTATGTCAGTGTGAGAATGGGCTTTGAAGATCTCCTCCTATGCTCAGGGTCTACCCATTGAGGAAGAGAGCTTTCCTCTAGCGGCCCGAGGATGCCAGTCTTCTGGCTGCCTTTGGATCAAGATGTAGAGCTCTCAGCTCCTCCAGCACCCTGTCTGCCTGGACACTGTCATGCACCCCACCATAATCATAATAAACTGAATCTCTAAAATAGTAAGCCAGTACAAATTAAATGTTGTACTTTCTAAGAGACACCATGTACCAACTAAGATATCTGCTCAGGCTAACACAGTTTTCCTGTGGACATGTGAAGACATTCAGGGGCTTAAGGAAAGCTTGCCAGTTAGAAATTTTTTCTGTATCTGTGCCATTGATTGCCATTCAATGTATACTTTTTCTATTGGATTTGAGAGGCAGAAGGTAGGGACACCATGATCTAAAGCCCACTTGACACCTAGAAGGGTGCTCTACTGTAAAATATCACAGCAAGTAATTAACGTGAAGAAGGAATTTCTCTTTTAAGCAGGCTGGGAGTTTTTAAATTTTTGTTTCTGGTTATTGATTTTATTGAAATTTCCAAAGTGAAGGCCAGATCTTACATACTGAGTAATAGCCTGACTTCTTCCCCAGTCCTCCAATTACCAAACTAAATGTCTCGATCCTCATATTATAAGCCCATCTGTCCATTCATTCTGTAAACACCATTGAGTGTTTATTATGGGCAGCTGTGAGTTTCAGTCTTTGAGGCAGAAAAATCTCTGCTTGAGAGTACAGTGTTGAAGGGCTGACACTTTGGGGGTAGCACATAAATGGAGGAAGAGAAGAGAGCCTAACTCTAATCAGGCATAGTATATATGATAGTCGAGATGAGATAAGCAGAAGTTCTCAGAGAAGGTTTCACATGAAGTGAGTGGAGAGGGTAAGGAGAAACTCATTAAACAGGGCAAGGAGAAGGAGATATTCAGAAATATTAAAGGAAATCTAGGGAGATGGCACAGTGGGAAATTGCTTGCCGAGCAAGCATGGACATGAGCAAATGAGTTCAGATGCTGAATTCTCACATAAAATACTGGGCATGACGACTCTAGTCCCAGTAGTGAGGAATATGTGGGGGTGGGGGCGTGGTAACGTGAGGACTGGCAAATCTTGGGGGGTTCCCTTCTTGGCAAAACAGATTCAGAGATACCTTACCTGTCTCACACGTTAAAGTGTGAAGCCATTGAGGAAGACACCTTCATGTCTAGTTTCTAGTTTCCACAATGACTCACATGGGTAAGGACCTCTCTCTCTCTCTCTCTCTCTCTCTCTCTCTCTCTCTCTCTCTCTCTCTCACACACACACACACACACACACACACACACACACCAAAAGAGAGCAGTTTGTGACAGGTTGTAAGAAAGGATATTATACAGATGCAGATGACGCTTGACTTTGGGGATTAGCGTGGAAATGAGTCCTTATATGGTTTTCTCAGGGAGAATCAAATGAGTGACTTTATGTTTAGCAGAGATTGTCTCAGCATTCTGAGGTTTCCTGAAGCAAGGCTGAAAATCTCATGTGAGGAAGGAAGGGTACGTCACAGTGTACCACACAGCACTAAACATCTCACTGGTTCTAAAACATTCATGCCTTAGACAACCCATTTGCTCTGAGGGCTGCCTCCAGAGACATTAAGAAAAATGTACAGAGTCATAGAATGAAATGAGTTAGATATCTGTTAAAAATATAATTTTTAAAGAAACATTATTGATTGGAAAAATCCAAGCCTGACGTTCACCCTAGTTTTAATTTTATATACTTTAAAAAGGGATGCTCATGGTATTTTACAATGAGAAGTAGAGAAAATGTCTTACAACAGTTATTTTGGGTCTTGAGTGGAATGTGAAATGTGGAAAAGGGATTTTTTTCTTTTCATACCATGCTTCTTTCCTGAACTTTTGTTGTTGTTTATTTAGTAAACCTATATGCTACTTCGGTATAAGGAATAAAACAGACTTGCCTTCAGGGACAGTTCTAACATGTCATTAATACCAGGGCTATTTGAAGAACTGGTCCATACAAACTGAGCTTCACGTGTCAGAACACAAACTTACCAATTAGATAGGTTCTCCATTAGTCTTCCCTTAAGAACACAGTATCAGCTGAAGTAAACTGTCCATGGTGGGAAAGCTGATTGGCTTTCTAGGGCAAGCATCATATTCCTCACTGAACATCATACCATTCTCCTGGGGTTTTCAGACTACGCCATGTAAAAACCACTGATTTAGAATTTAATATGATAGATTCTTACTTTTCCTAACTCTTCTTTTGCTTTGAAGAATAATGTACATTTCATTGATATAAGGAGATACTTTCTTGGGCAGGATTTTATACCCATGTTATCTACAGATCCTCAGGGAACCGCTCTAGCGCGAGTCACCTTTAGCAGGAAGATCTAAAGCTAGTACTGCGTGAGAGGCAGGAGAGTGCACCCGCACCTACGGAGAACGTCCGCAGGTACTAGCAGGGTTTATATGCTTGGTTTTGTCCAAGAAAAAACTTCACACTACAGAAGTGAACATGGTCATTTGTTTATCTCTGTCAGAGAAATTTGGATATTCACTTAGTTCTAAAGCAATGGATGTGCAATGTATTCTCAAATGAGGATTACTATGACAAGAATTAAACTAAACATTAAATATCGTGTCATATATACACATGAAAAATTTTGTTAACCAGGTATGAATGGCGACTGAAAGATAACATTTTCTAGACTATGGTTAACTTGAGAGACTGAGGCAATGCTGTTAGAGCTCACATGACTCAGGAAGTTAGCCTGTTATCGTGGCAAACACATTTTTAAATTGATGCTGTAATATACTGTGAGAAAAGTTCACTCGACAAGTGGATGAATCCTGAACTATTTGTTTAAATTCTATAACCTCAACTTTTCACTTTGTCTAAGTAAACCTGAAAACCTAAACAACTTATAGGGATAAAAATGAGATATTTCCTACCTTACTTTTCACTAGGAGTTGCTATAAAGGTAGGCAAGGCACACAGTGTTAATCATGTGCATTGCACACAGAACAGAAAAGGGAACAGAGGAGAGAATGAAGGTGACCCATAGAGAGGAGTAGAAATGAGTGCCTACATGAACAAAGTGAGATTAACCATGGACATGTTTTTGTATCCCATAGATCAGTGGTTCTCAACCTTCCTAATGCTACAACCTTTTAATATAGTTCCTCATGTTATGATGACCACAACAATAAATTTATTTTTGTTACTTCATAACTGTAGTTTTGATTCTGTTATGAATCATAATGTTTTCCAAGGGTGTTAGGTGACCCACATTAGATGTCCTAATTTCAACTTTTTTCTCCCCCTCCACAAAGATCTTAACTTGTTGATGTTTTGTCTTTTACTGTTTATTATAATGTTAAGACTGGCCTCTAAATCTTGGAGCCAACACTCAGTCTGAGGGACCTGGCCTCAGTTAATTCTGATTGGTAAATAAAGATGTCAGCAGCCAATAGCTGGAGAGAAGAGACATAGGCAGAGTTTAACTTTCCTGGGCTAGAAGCCAGGAAGAAGGGAGATTAAAAGAAGCTGTGGGCATGGCTAGAAGAGAATGAGAGCTGCCATGTGCTAAGGGTGAAGAGAACATGGCCCGGGGACTGCTAAATTGGGTCAAGAGCAGCCAAGATGGAACATAGAAATTTGTAAGTAGTAACTCGGAGTTATTGATAGAAAAGCAGATTCTAACAGCATGGAGGTTAGGCAGTTGCCCAGCTATTGTGAAGCCTGAGGCATATTTAAAAATATAAGAGTTTTGTGTCTTTCACCCAAGAACATAAATGGTCAGAGGCGGGAAGGACCCCTAGGCTGGGATGTTTCATTAATATATTTACAACATCTATTCCTTAGGTCTGAATAGTTAATTGCCTATTCTTGTTTCGTTAACATTCACTCACGTACCTTTCTGGATTTGCAAGTAGTCTTGGGGCATGCGTTTGTCACTCCTTCCTTATAAATTTCCAGTGTCTATCAACCCCGACAATCATTACTAGGCCCATAAAATCTAGATGCTTACAACTTTGTTAAGGCCTCCAAATCTAGCCTTGGGTAATTAATACTTAAAGATCTCAGTCTTAATTTTTCTCTCATTGACTTATCTCTGCAAGGAAATATTAGTTGCAAAGATTTTATAATTCTGATTTAAAAAATTACAACTTAAGCATGTTTTCGTCTCTGAGGACACTAAAAGCCTTGGCTTGTATCTGGAATATGGCTCTGTATAAGACATCTTGGACTTCAAAATACATGAGTTTGTCTAACTTGGACTCAAATTTCTAACTCGTGTCTTCTTACCAGTGGTCTTATTACAATAAAAACTCCTTCAGCCTTTTTCTTCAATGATGATCAAACTCAAATGACCAGTTTTTGATTAGAAACTTTCTAAGCAAACACTGAAGTCATTTGCTCCTTCAGGTACTTTTGTAATGGGAAAAAAAACTGGTGAAAAGCAATAAATTTAAATCGGTTATTTAGAGTTTGCTACTTGCTTTTTAATTGATTTATTCATTTTATGTTTACAGGCATTTTGCCTTCATGTGTACCAGAGGAGGCAAGGGGGTTGATCCTCTGGAGTCACAGAAGGTTCTGAGCTGCCATGTGGCTTCTGGGAACAGAACCCAGGTCCTCTGGAAGAGCAGCCAGTAACCATAACTGCTGAGCCATCTCTCCAGCCTGAGTCTGCTGATTTATATGAGAATAAAGTGCTGAGAATACTAATTTTCTTTTCCAGTCAGGAGAATAGTGTCTCAAGAGTTGCATAGGAAATATATTCTCTTTTCAGAGATGCACTCAAAGGTCTCATAATGTAACAACACAAAGCAGAGTTCTTTGGCAGAGGGAGTTCTGTGAGCCAACTTCTATGTCTGAGATCAAGCCTGAACAACAAGCCCATCTGGAGCTTCAGCCAGTTTCTCTACTAGTTCTCAATGTGAATTAAAAAATTAAGCTGCGAGCTTGTGACTAAAGATTTTTGGATAAATCATTGTTTCAAATCAGCGTTAACTTACCCTGAGTTTTCCATTTCTCCTCATTCATGTAAAGTGCAGTTTTTTTACTTTCTGTTAAGAAATGTAGAAAATCTGAAGCTTCTACATTTGTTAAGATCCTCCAAAAGCAGTTAGCTTGCAGTCAACAGATAGTTGATGCACACAATACAGTTAGGCCATCTTAATGTCCTTAAGTTTTTAAAGGGAATAAAATACTCAACGGCCTATCATGGTATCCATAATGGCTGGCTTGCATTTATGGATTCCATCTCATTCTCATCTCTCATGGCTCCCTCTGTCCTTATTCTTTCTCTCTTCACTGCATAATCTCATTTAAAAGGTGTGGAGAGCTTTTTAGGGTGCCACTTGGTAGGAATCTGACATTGGCTAAGGACAATGAAATGGGCTGCTTGGCAGGAATCTGACATTAGGCTATGACAAAGAAGTAAGTCTAGGCAGGAATCTGACGTTAGGCCATGACAAAGAAGTAAGTTCAGGCAGGGACCTGACCTTGGCCAAGGTCAAGGAAGTAAGAATCTTATTTGGGGTGGAACAAAAGAAGTAGGCTTCAGGCAAGAATCTGATTATGGGCTTGGACAAGGAAGTGGGCTCAGGTATTTTGGTCATTCTGAGAAGCCCTTGGAAGCAACTGTCACGGGATTTAGCTTACTGCCCTGCTAATTCCTTATTGTACTGCTTGCCCTTAATACTTGCATGTAATTAAAATGGTATAAAAGCAGATTGAGAAAATTAAATTTGCCTTCAGTTGCAGAATTGACTGAGGCCATGCTACAGCATTGTCTAATTGTCTTTTTTCTTTTTACTCCTTACTCCCACGGTGGAGAACCTCTTGAGTGACTGAGTGGGCTTGATCAAAAAGAAAATATTTCAATGATCCCTCCTTTCTCAGTCTTAAGCAGTGTTTCTCTCATTTTCTGCATGTCTGCAGATCCATGGAGAACAGTATATGAATATCAAATTTGTTTATTTTATCATTTATTTAGATGAAGAGAAGACCTTATTTGAATTCTCCTTGCCTCTCCCCTTGGGACCCTACTGGGGTCGTCCTATTGGACTGCTTCCTCTAACCTCACTAGGAGCGGATGAGCCCAGGCTTACTGCAGCCTGATATGCCAGGGCTGGTGGGCATCCATGAGAGGCCTCCCCTTTTCTGAAGAGAAACAGAGGAGGAGTGGATAGGGAGGGAGATAAGATCAGGGGGAAGGACTGTGAAGAGAGGGGGGAATGGAAACTTGACGTAAAGTAAATAAATTACGTAATAATAAAAAATTCTCTGTGTCTCTCAATTTTATTCCAAGTGACAAGAATCTCAGTTTCCAAACATTTTTTCCTTCAAAGGAAGACTTCCAAATCTCTGGCCTTCTGTATGCTATTGCCCTGTGTAATAGACTTTTTTTAAAACAGTATATTCCTTTATTTCTTTTTTGCACATTAGCCATGAATTCACATAGAATGGGATCTAGCAGCTCAGTTTCCTTCCCATCAGTCCTCACAAAATGTGCCTTTCTGGATGGAGCAGACTGGCCCTCCAGCTGAACCCAGGTGCCCTTCTCTGGGCTTCCTTCACAAGTTTCAGGAAGCTTTCTTTGATCTTAGAGTGCCTGGTGTGCTCAATCCATACATTAATTATCTTGCCAAGAATCTTGACCTTAAGCTGATAGTTTATAGTGATGCCCATGGCATGCTGGGTAACACTGTAGACACTTCTGGTTTTGCTGTGGTATTCCTTTTTGAACAGTATGAATTTTCTTGATGTCTACAATCTCACCCCTCTTGTAGATTAACATGAATAAGGCCAAAGGAACTCGAGAATATATTGTGAATGCCCCCATATCCCACATCCCACCTCCCAGCTTCCTTGTGAATGCACCCGCAGCCCAGCTTCCGTTTGTGTTTGTCATTTTGGTGAGTTACTGAAAGATGGCTGCCAGGCTTATTTAAACTCATAGCTGGCAATTTACCACTAAATATTTAGGTAATGTGCTTCATAGTTACTTGTTCTTTTACTTTATTGTGTTTTAAAGTAACCAACATATTTTAATTGGACATTCTTAGTGATGTTTCAGAGATGCTAATCTGTTGCAGTAGTTAACCTGCCCTGTGCTCCCAACTGTTCACACACATGCACCTGTCCAAGAGCCATGTGGACTTAAGAATGAGAGACAGACAGACCGACAGACAGACAGACAGACAGACAGACAGACACACACACACACACACACACACACACACACACGCCAGTTAATTTTTATATGCCTTGGCTAGCTCAAAGGTTGGGTACTTCTAATCCTTCCTGTGGCTAGCAAACACTCCCCTACCAAGTTAACATCCTTAAAATCTATATTTCATCTCTGCTACTCCAGACCTAATCAGGGAAGTGACCACTAGGGCCACTTACAGGAATTCTTACATGGCTGGTCCATTTGACACCCCTCTCATGGTCATCCTCCTCTTCCTTCTCTCTCCCTCCTAAGTCCAGGGGCCCACAAAGTCCTGCTTCTGTCTGCCCTGCCCAGCCATTGGCTGCTGGTATCTTTATTTACCAATTGGAGCCAACTGGGGGCAGGGTCCCTCAATGATTTACATGTAAGCATTTTTGAGGACCAAAATTAACATTACAACACAAGCAGCATTAGGCCAAAACTGCTTCAGATCTGGGCTTCATGTCCCCTCTCCCACCTTCATATTAAACAACAAAGCCATCTTCTTAGTCCTGCTGTCCTGCTAATTCCTGGCAGTGGGGTTGCTGCCATTTTAAATTTGAAAAAAATGAGACTATTTGACTATCTTGTGATATCATCTGTTCTAGTTCAACATTTTTCTTTGCCTTGTGAGTGAATGCTTTGTTCTTGCTAGAAGTATATTTTTAACCTGCGACCCAAAGGTTATATACATATAAGACTATACACAAAGAATTTAATTGGTTGACAATAAATTGGCTTAAACATCAGTTTTCACATTGATATACTTGGGTAATTGTTTTAAACATCAGTTTTTACATAGATAGACTCAAGTTTCTTTTACAGACCTATTGAACTATTGAACTATTATTCATAGGCTCCATTATTTGGATCTATCAGTTTATGAATATTTTTAGCTGAAAAAGCTTTTATATATTCCCCAGGCTTTAGGACACTAGTGGTGCCTTTTCTGACTCTAGGGTATTTTTAAAGCAAGAGTTGTGTCAAAGTGTTATGGTGTGTCAAATGCCACGGCTGGGGAAGCATCTGTTTCTCTTCAGATGATTTTTGTTCCCATCTATCTTCACAAGCCTTACTTGAGAGTTTTAACGTGTAGGTGTGAGCAGAATGGAAGACTCCAATTCGATTCACAGTGCAGTCTTGAATGTTTTCCTGATGAAATATCAGATTCGTTACAAATTATTCTGCTCAGTCACAATTGCTCACCTTCCAGTCTGTTGGCAACAACTCTGAGGGAAGATTTATTCTCCAGTGTTGGCATTTCTTCAAAGACTAAGGAATTTTTCTGAGGTATTGAAATAGGAGAGGATGGCCCCATAGAGACCCTTCTCAGTGGAACCAAAGTGAACAGGCCATGCCAAGACCAAGAGTTAATGAAGAAATTCCCTGCTCACCTGTGCTTAAATGAAACTACTGTGTAGGAACAGGCTCTGTTGCCTCCCTGGATCTATAGTAAATGCAGCCTTCTATGTCCAAGGGACTACCTCCATTATTGAGAAATATGTCCTGGGGCACAAGAGTACAGCTATTTGGTTCTTTTCTCTTTCAACTGCCTCTGGCTTACCTTAAGATGTCTGAAGAAACCAAACAACTATTTCTATGTTAACAGCCCCCTAATAATATACAAGGGACAGCATGTATAACTGTGCACAGCTGCTCTGTGGAATTTCTGTAAAATGAAGAATAAGAGCTCTTTTTGGCCTTCGTTTATCATTTTGGTCAGTCCCAACATTACATGAAGGTAAACAAATGTTCAAAACCTTGACTCTAACTAAAGAAACTTTCATATCATTCATTTTCAATCACTGAAAAAAAAAAGCAAAACAAAAGAAAACAACAACAGTATCTGGAAACAAGAACCACTTCCCTTTTTGAACTATACACTCTTGTATAAAAATTCATCTCAGAAGCCAAGAAAGAAAAAGAAAACAATTGTTGATGGATTGAAGATGTAGATATGAAGGTAAAGATTAATCAAGTTAATTTGAAAATCTAGTCAATTAATGTCACTGCTTTCATTTCTTTTCCAAAACAAATCATCATTATTAAGCACTAGAATGCAAGAGTGTTAACTCCAGATTTAAATTTCATCTTGAAGAATTGAAATTAGCTTACACTTCCTGTCAAGCTATGAATTCTCAAAGAGGACAAAGAGAAGCAAATGAAATTTAAAAGTTTCTAAATGTGTACATGTATTGCCTCCAGGCCCCCAACAGGGAGTCAGCCTTAGGCTCTAAGCAATCATTGCTTAACTGGATTCTGTCAGTTTGTCAAGGCTAGTCAGGGCAGCTCATATCTGTAATTAAGGAACTGGGGAAACTGAGGCAAGAGGGTGGTCTGGAATTTGAGATCATGGCATAGTCTGTTCTGTGCCACCCTGGGCCACAGAGTGAGAAACAGTCTAAAAAACAAGCAAGCAAGCAAACAAACAGAAAAACAAAGTAAGTGGATGAAAGTTTTGAAAAATGCCTCCATTGTTTTCTTTATATTTTAATTTTTTTCTACATTACAGCTTTGAGAAAAGAGTTCATCATGGAAGAAGTGCTACTGATACCTTTTAGAGGAAGCTGCAAGACTGGCACACATTAGGATGATACTCTGTAGTGAAAAGGTTAAAGATCACTGAGTGCTGCTTAGGAAATGATGTTACAGGATAGGAAGGTCTCAAACACACAGAACAACCAATCATCCTGCTGCTTTCCCAGGCAGAAAGAAGGAAAGCACATGCCTACATGTACAGCTGATGTGGAAAGCACATGCCTACATGTACAGCTGATGTGAGGCCCCCACACACATACTGTAGACGACTTCCGGGTCTGTGTTCATTCAGAGATGATGCACCTAACCCTCAAGAGACTGGAGGCCCCAGGGAGTTTAGAGGTCAGGTGTGGAGGGCGTGGGGGCATCCACATGGTGATAGGATGGGGTGGGCAGGAGGTATGGAATGTGGAGCAGTCAGAGGGTGAATGGAGGGCAGGAAATGGAATATATAGTGTAAAAAAAATAAAAAAATAAATTAAAAGTAAAAGTAACCAACGGACAGAAGCTGCTGACCCCTGTGGTTGAATTAGGGAAGGCTAAAAGAAGCTGAGGAGAAGGGTGGCTATGGGAGGACCAGCAGTCTCAATTAACTCGGACTCCTGAGATTTCTCAGACACTAGACCACCAGCCAGGCAGCATATGCCAGCTGATTTGAGGACCCCAACACATATACAGCAGAGGACTGCTGGGTTTGGGTTCATTCAGAGAAGATGCACCTAACCCTCAAGAGACTTGAGGCCCCAGAGAGTTTAGAGGTCTGGTTGGGTGGAAGGTGCTATTGAGGACATCCTCATAGAGACAGGGGGTGGGAAGGATGTATGGGATGTGGAGCAGTTGGAGGGTGGACCAGGGCAGGTGGAATAAAATCTGGAGTGTAAATAAATAAATAAAAACAAAACAAATGAAAAGAGAAAAAAAATAAAATAAATTAAGAAAAAAAGAAAGACTCTCAGTAGGGAGTCCTGAGTGACTTTTTTTTAAAATTATTATTATTTTCTTTATTTACATTTCAAATGCTATCCCGAAAGTTTCCCATACCCCTACCCCCACCTCTGTTCCCCTACCCA
>NC_034594.1:3804941-3806315 GCF_900095145.1 Mus pahari | reverse complement strand
GTGTGTGTGTGTGTGTGTGAGTGTGTGTGTGTGAGAACAGTAACAGTAATGAAAAAGAGCCAGTGGATTTGAGAAGGAGTAAGAGTGTAAGGAAATGGGCTGGGGGAAGGAAGGGGAATAGGGAAATGATGTAATAATATTTTCATTTTATTAAAAAGCTTCCATGTATGTGGATTGGTAGCTATTCTAATGCGTGGAAGATTGCCATGATTTCTACCCTTCAATGAACAGAAATACACCTGCCTTTGAAGGAATTTATTCTGGCAACCCAGAAGACTGAGCACTTGAAGACCAGCATTCTGTCCCACCTGACTTTGTACCTTGTCTGCTTGCCTTTCTGTCTTTGTCATCCGCATAGCAGCCATCATTCTCCTACTGGGTTTTCCATTCATTACTTGTTGTCTAAATATGGGGGACACAAAAGAAAGGGACACATTTTCCTCTACTTTTTCTCTCTCCCCTCCTCTCTGCTTTTAACCATTCTATCCATTCCTTTAACTCTACCTTAGAAGAGTAAACGATGCATTAAAGTCACTTGAAACACAGTGAGTGAGTGAGCACCTGTGTCAGTGACTTCTACTAGTGAGAAATCATTTTATCAACTTTGTTTATATATTTATTTACTCTTGAGACAGGGTCACTATGTATCCCTGGCTGGTCTGGAACTCACTATGTAGACGAGGCTAGCCTCCTAGAGTCCTACATGCTTCTGCCTTTCACATGCTAGAATTAAGGCTATGTGCCATTTATTTTATTTCATTGACATTTATTATACATTCAGGAAGAAATAGAATATAGCTAAAGTGATGCATATTTTATGTAATTCTGAATTATTAAGCAAATGTAATGAATATTTAGAAGTTATCTTTATTATTTAAAATGTCTTTTGTTTTATGGATTAATATTTAGCTTTTCATTTTTTTCTTTCTTTCTCTTTTTTTCTTGAATGTTTGCCTAAGCTCTAAGTGAAGGAACTTAACTAAACACAATAGAATTTGGGTTCCCTTAAAGAATATTTTGCTCTATCTTGTTTTGCAGAGACAGGCCGTCCATTATCAAGGCAGAGACACTCTGCAATTCTGAACTAATAGATGATCAGATACATTTATTTTTGCCCATAAGAAACTAAGGAGAACTTTGTAAAGTGCAAAGTCCTATTAAAAAGTCACGAGAGACTGAGGTGTCCACCCTGGAGGGTTCTCAGTGCCTGAGCTGGTAAGAGAGTCATCTTTGCTCCTGTGCATTGCCAGGGAAAGGGCAGCCTGCAGAAGCAACACAGCTACTGGGACAGACTCCGTTTCTGGCTCCAGATATCCGGCACATTTCCCACCAGAGGAGAGGTGTCCACCCGGGAGGGTTCTCACTGCCTGAGCT
>NC_034594.1:3798630-3804930 GCF_900095145.1 Mus pahari | reverse complement strand
CCTGTAGGTGCAACAACAATATGAACTAACCAGTACCCCCTGAGCTCGAGTCTCTAGCAGCATATGTAGCAGAAGATGGCCTAATAGGCCATCACTGGGAAGAGAGGCCCCTTGGTCTTGCAAACTTTATATGACCCAGCACAGGGGAATGCCAGGACCAAGTAGTGGAGTGGGTGGGCAGGGGAGCTGGGGCTGGGAGAGGGTATAGGGAACATTCGGGATAGCATTTGAAATATAAATAAATAAAATATCTAATAAAAAAAAAAGTTGTCCACTGGCATGGCTATCAGTTTGACTGCTGTACAGAAGAAAAACTTTGCTCTGAAGGCATTTGAAGAACACACTGAAAGATGTTGGATAAACCTGAGACTCCTATAGGTTGAACAACAATATGAACTAACTAGTACCCCCAGACCTAGTGTCTCTAGCTGCATATGTAGCAGAAGATGGCCTAATCAGCCTTCATTGGGAAGAGAGGCCCCTTGGTCTTGCAAACTTTATATGTCCCATAGAGGGGAACGCCAGGGCCAAGAAATGGGAGTGGGTGGGTACGGGAGCAGGGTGGGGGGAGGCTATAGGGGACATTCAGGATAGCATTGGAAATGTAAATGAAGAAAATATCTAATAAAATAATTTTTAAAAAACTCACAAGAATAAACATCTTTCTTTCATTTTGCCTGGTATCCTTCTCATAATCAGGATTTATTTGTGATTAAGTTTAATTTTACCTAGAAGGTAAATTTTATAGAGATACAGAATAAACATAATTAAGCATACTTAAGTATTAACAACCTATGAAATGTTAAACAAACACAAATCTCTGTTTACTTATGTCAAAGAATACATGTTATTTTCAGTATTCTAGAAATTCCTTTGTCCTTTCCCTGTCCTTCCTAACTCCAGTGAGAAATATTATCCTCATTATCATTAGAATTCCACAAGAACTTCATAACAAAAGGCTATTGCTGAAGATGTTGCACATTTTAGTCATAAGACATGGAGAAACTAAGGTGATCCTGCTGATTGGCTTTCGTAGTGTTAGAAGAGGCTATGTGATTGCTGAGAGACAGAAGGAGGCATCAATAGCCCTGCCCAGCCCTGACCCCTGTGAGCCAATAATGACTAGCAAGTACAAGTGGACACATGGGTAATAGTGGCATGGATGTTATATTGGCAACTGACCACTTTGATTGTGTTTAATGCCAGATCCATAAGAGGATCTATTCTGCATACCAGTATTGTAAATCTGTCAAATCTCCCAGGGTTGGGGAGCCCATAGACCCTGGAAGTTAACTTAACTGCTGTTATATAGCACCAGACTACTTCTAAACCTGTATTTGTATGCATATAATATAATGCACAGTGGATAGTGATTAATACAGAAATTCACAACTGGTCAATGTGCAGAGACTACTCTAGGGAAGAGTTCAACATATAGGGCATCTATGTCACACACACACACACACACACACACACACACACACACACACACACACACACACACACTCAAAGTCTCATGTATCAGAGAAGAAGAAGTTTAAAGAGTGTAAGAGCCAGAACAGAGGTCAGGAAGGATTAGATCTTCTAGGCATGACAGGTCAACTATACTCATGAATTCTCATCATCTGGGGTTGCCTGTATAATATTGAATCAGTTATTTTCCAGTAGAGAAGAGATGCTCAGCAACCATCACCCCTAGCTGAAAAGCTATGTGGCTTCTGAGGGAAGGCAGGCAGTTTTCTTCAAGGATGTGATCCTGTGAGGTTGATCATAATTCAATGAATGGCTCCACATCCAAGAGTGAATGAGAAACACAAACTGGATTTCTTGTGCTTTGTATTGTTTTTTAAGAGGACATAAAGTTTGGAGGTGGTTGAAAGCAGGATGCAGGATATATATATATATATATATATATATGTGTGTGTGTGTGTGTGTGTGTGTGTGTGTATGTGTGTATACATATACATATATGGAGAGAGAGTTAGACGGAGGAGTGTGGGTGAATACGATTAAAATATACTGACAAATGTATGAAATTCTCAAGAAATTAATAAAATATTACATTAATATAACAATACAAATTTAACTTGCATATGTGTATTTATAGTGTATGTATTACCCATGCACACGTGTGTATGGTTGGGATATATGCATGATATGCTACAGTTATGTAGGTCAGAAGACAACTTACAGGACTCTGTTCTCTCCACCACGTGGGATCTAAGTATTGAAATTGGGTCATCAGTCTTAGAAGCAAGTACCTTTTTTTTTCTTTATTTACATTTCAAATGCTATCCCGAAAGTTCCCTCTACCCCCCTGCCCCTGCTCCCCTACCCACCCACTCCCACTACTTGGCCCAGGCCTTCCCTTGTGCTGGGTCATATAAAGTTTGCAAGACCAAGGGGCCTCTCTTCCCAGTGATGTCTGATTAGGCCATCTTCTGCTACATATGCAGCTAGAGACATGAGCTCAGGGGGTACTGGTTAGTTCATATTGTTGTTGCACCTACAGGGTTGCAGTCCCCTTCAGGTCCTTGGGTACTTTCTCTAGCTCCTCAATTGGGGACCCTGTGTTCCATCCAATAGCTGGCTGGGAGCATCCACTTCTGTGTTTGCCAGGCACTGGCATAGCCTCACAAGAGGCCGCTATATCAGGGTCCCTTCAGCAGAATCTTGCTGGCATGAGCTTTAGTATCTGGGTTTGGTGGCTGATGATGGGATGGATTCCCGGATGGGGTAGTCTATGGATAGTCCATCCTTTCATCTTAGCTCTAAATTTTGTCTCTGTACCTATATCCTTTCATGGGTATTTTGTTCCTTATTCTAAGGAGGAATGAAGTATGCACACAATGGTCATCCTTCTTGGTTTTCTTGTGTTTTGCANAATGTATCTTGGGTATTCTAAGTTTCTGGGCTAATATCCGCTTATCAGTGAGAGAAGCAAGTACCTTTACCCATGGAGCCACCTCACTCTTTATCCCAATATACTGATGTCATTTCCTTTAACTGCAGACCCAGTTCTGAGGTTGTCAGATCATATCGTAGTGCTATTTTTCATTTTCTGAGGAGCCTTCATAGGGGTTTCCCTAATTGTTACGCTGGTTTGCATTCTCACAGCTTCCACAAGCACTGGCAAAGCTTTCCTAATTGCTGCCTCCTCAGCGACCCTTAGGAGTAACCCTTAGGGCCTTCTTAAAGTTTGTCAGTATGCGAAGTGTGATTGGTATCTCCATGTACTGTTCATTTCTATGCACCTCACAACTAATGCAATTCTTATGTGTTTAAAATCATTCTCTACTCTAAAACAATGATTATTTTCTATGTTATGATTGAAATCTTTAATTTTGATTTTTCGCATTTTAATCTGTAGCATATCTATTTACTGTACTGAAAATGGCGTGAGGTAAAGAAACATAAAATTAAACCTTTACAGAAGAAAAGACTGAATTTACAAAGGGTTTTGCTCATATTTTCTATTTTTCATTGCTAAGAATGTGAATAATTTAGAATTTCGATGAAATTAGGAAAAAATTCAACCAAGTATTTTATAAATGAGGTATTTATATACTCACCTTTTGTATATTGTTACAAATCTATGCATTGAAACCATAAGAATTCTAATAATTTCTCCTTTGTATGGTTCCTAATATAAATTAATAGTGATGTTAATGTGAGCACTGCATTGTCATGTGTATTTCTTTTTTCTTTAAAGTTCTCCCCCTTTATTGAAAATATTTTTTTGTCTTTCAATATATGCTGATGATAACCCTCTTTCCCTACTCCCAGTCCAGCCCATCTCTCCACCCCTTAGGATCCAGTCACTTTCTGTTTTGTAGACAAGAACAGGCTTCAAAGAGATAACAAAAAACATAGCAAAATAAAGTAAGAAAAAAATCAAAGGCTCTCACATCAAAATTGGGCAAGGCTAACCAATGGAAGAAAAAGTCTGAGTGAAGGAGAAAACTTAGACACCCACTCGTTTACACACTCTGGAGTCCCATTAACACACTAACCTGGAAGCTCTAATGTATATTCAGAGGACCTGGGGCTGACCGACATAAGCCCTGTGTTTGCCGCTTTTTCTATGAGCTCATTTGAGCCTGCTCTGTTGATTTAGAGGGACTTGTTCTCCTGGGGTCCTCCATCCCCTCTGGCTTGGACACTCTTTCTGTCTTCCTTTCCACAGGGTGCCCTGAGTGCTAGTGGATTGGGTTTATTTCTAAGTCATGAGTACAACCATTTTAACTTAAGCATCAGGAAAATGTGCTCCCCACTTGATATTTTACATGTGTAATAATTGCAAATTTCCCACACAACAATTTTTATGATTACATTCAGAAAAAGAAAAGGAAATCTAGAAACAGACTCATTTCATCAAGAATGGAATTATTAAATGTTTTTTTGAGATTATAATATGATTATATCATTAGTTTCTTTCCTTCCTCAAAATACTCCCATATTCACCTCCTTGATTTCATTCAAATTTATGGCATTTTTCTCATTAATTGTTTTCACACATGTATGTACATATATATATTCTTAAATATAACCTGAATATATTATTAAATAAAATAATAAATATAAATATAGTGTGTTACTTGTATGCATCTTTTCATGACCAGTCATCCGGTAGTGGATAATCAACTGCTAGCTCTTCCCTAGGAAAGACTAGCATTCCTTCGCTTCACGGAGCGAACTTTCTCATCTCTTTTCACACTTTTGCTTTCTTCATTGCTCACAGCTCTTTCTTGCCAGGTAAGAATGTAATCTCTGCTCCCATAGCGTTGGGTGAATCAGCACAGTGGGCTTAGAAGTATTCCTGGAAGCCATTCTTACAACTGAAGACTTGCAATCACTAAATATAAAAATGACTAGGAGCCATATGGGTGCAACCAGGAACTAAAAGAAAAAAAATCACCTCAACTCAACTTCTCCTCTCTAGAATCCCTCAAATGTCCTCAGCTCTTCTATCATCTGCCGGCATAGTGGCTAAACGATGGAATTAAATTTAGCAAAATATGAATGTTAATTGACGATGACTAAATGATCTGACTTGACACATTTTGCAAACACAGTATTAGGAGGTCTTCAAGGATCCTACCAACTTTTTTATAGATACATTTTTTATAATAAGATACCCTGTGTTCACAGTTTGTTGTTCTTCATTGGCTATGGTATGAATTGCAGCCTACATTTCAATATAAAATTAGATTTCCTTCCCTTGTTGCACATAGATATGTGAAGGGTTTTAAACTGAGATTATGCAGAATCTATGAATCAATATTGGGTCCAATGAACTGTTCCTTTTGCAGTATTAGGTCTTGTACTTCATATGCTTGTTATATCTCCACATACCATAAAATGTAAAGATTCCTCTCCTAGCTGTATAGGAAACCCAATCAAATGCCATTGAGCACCTCTCCTTTTCCTTTTGAAGATCTAGTTATTTTTATGTGTATAAGTGTTTTGCTTGCATGTATATGTATGCACACAGTGCCTAAAAATTCCTAGTGCCCACAGTGGCCATAAAATAATACTAGATTGCCTGAAACTAGAATTCAGTTGTAAGAAAGCTAATATGGTTTTTGGGAACTGAATCTGGATTCTTTGAAAGAGCAGAAAGTACACTTAATCCTGAGTCCTCTTTTCTGCTCTGTGGTATCTATTCATAATTTTATTAATAGTTCTGTATATTTTCATTAATATATGATATATTTAAGAACTGTAATTCCCCAATATTTTTGTTAAATATAAATGTTAAATAATGATTACTTAATAATTTCGCTAATGATTGTTGAAAATGAGAATGTGTGCATAAACATAATCAAAATTTATTTTAAAAATAGTATATATGTATTCTAAAATAGCTTTTCCCTTCTGATTCTTTTCTTTTCTTTTCTTTTCTTTTCTTTTCTTGTTTTTATTTTATCATGAAATACTTTGGATTCTCCATTTATGTTATTTGAGAGTTTATCTGGGGTATAATAGCCTGGGCTGGCATTTGTGTTCTCTTAGGGTCTGTATCACATCTGTCCAGGATCTTTTGGCTTTCATAGTCTCTGTTGAGAAGTCTGGTGTAATTCTAATAGGCCTGCCTTTATATGTTACTTGATCTTTTTCCTTACTGCTTTTAATATTCTATCTTTATGTAGTGCATTTGTTGTTCTGATTATTATGTGTCAGGAGGAATTTCTTTTCTGGTCCAGTCTATTTGGGGTTCTGTAGGCTTCTTGAATGTTCATGGGCATCTCTTTATTTAGGTACGGGATGTTTTCTTCTACAATTTTGTTGAAGATATTT
>NC_034594.1:3788080-3795622 GCF_900095145.1 Mus pahari | reverse complement strand
TCTGGCAGACAGAGCCCTCACAGGTGGCCACCTTTCCTCTGGCGAGGAAGGTGCCCAAATTTCTGGAGCCAGAAACAGGGTCTGTCCCAGAAGTTAGGTTGCTTCTGTCTGTCCTGAAGCTGTGTAGCTTCTGAGGTCCACACTCTTGCTAGTGCAGACCGGAGCCTAAGTGAACCAGAGCAAAGATGGCTCTCCTGCCAGCTCAGGCCTTGAGACTCCTCCCTGGTGGACACCCCTCTTGGGTGGGGAAAGGTGCCAGATGACTGGAGCCAGAAATGGAGTTTGTCCCAGCAGCTGTGTTGCTTGTGCAGGCCACCCTCTCCTGGGCAGTGCACCAGAGCAAAGATTGCCCTCCTACTGGTTCAGGCCTGGAGACTGCTCCTGGGCAGACACCCCTCCTCAGGTGGGAAAGGCACCGGATTACTTGCTTTATTTTATTTTATATTTTTGTTTTTTTGAAACAGGGTTTCTCTTTATAGTCCTGGCTGTCCTGGAATTCACTCTGTAGACCAGGCTGGACTTGAACTCAGAAATCCACCTGTCTCTGCTTCCCAAGTGCTGGGATTAAAGCTTGTGCCACCAATGCCTGGCCCTTCTGATTCTTATAATGTAGACATATATATGTGCTTTTGTGCTAATTTGTTTTTAGTTTTGCTTTTCATGGTTGCTTGTATAACAGTCTTGTTTCCAAGATGAAAAAAATTTTTTTGGTGATAGTGAGATTTTGAGTTTTATCCCAAAATACGCCACTGGTATTGCCAATTTAATTCCTTTTATAGATACTCTAACTTGAAAAACATTTTTCTTTTATTTCTAAAGCTATGATTGTGAATAGCTGAATGTTGAGAAATGTTTTCCTATATTTGTTGCCACAATATAATTTCCATCTTCTAATGTTTTAATATGGAATATTATACTGAATGATTTTCATTAATTCTTGATATTAACACAATTTAATTATATGTATTAATTCTTTTATATAGTCATAATCCTTTCTATTTTTTAAGGACTGGTGCCATCCAAAATTTTTTTTATAAAATTATGTATACTTCATTTTAGAATTAATATACCCTTATTTTTTAAAAGACTTTTTTGGCATGAAGGGGTTTACTTGGGGGAGAGTGAGGGGTAGAGGCAGGCAGACTGGAGCAGAGCCATGAGGGAAAAAAAGTGAGGGAAAGAGAAGGACAGAAATGGGGAGAGAGAGCTAGAAAGACTGACTGGGAACACATAGGTAGGTAGAGAGAGAGAGAGAGAGAGAGAGAGAGAGAGAGAGAGAGAGAGAGAAATGGGGTGGCAGGTGGGGGGCAGTTGAAGGCTTAAA
Source organism: Mus pahari (assembly GCF_900095145.1). NCBI lineage: Eukaryota > Metazoa > Chordata > Mammalia > Rodentia > Muridae > Mus > Mus pahari. Next base: position 3,794,298 of record NC_034594.1, on the reverse strand, counting down.
CACTTGCTAGGTCCCTGGGAGGACTTTGTAAAGAGATAAAAAACAAACAAACAAAAAAACAAAAAACAAAACAACAACAAACTCCCGAGAAGGTATGTGTAGGAAAAATTACTGGTGAAAGTATTCTGTTTGGGAGCTTTAGTTAATTGGAGTTTCTTTGCTTGCTGATTGAAAAATATTTGTGCAGGAATTATTTAGATCATAATTTCTTGTGCCACTTTTGGCAAGTTATAGAAAACCTTTGATAGAACCAATTTTAGACTCTTTGGTCCATATTAGAGAAGGGAAAATTAACAATTGCATGCCATTTTGTATTGGCTGTTTTTCTCACGCTGTAGCAGAGTACCTGACTAGGAGCAATTTAGGAAGGAATTGTTTATTATGGCTTATAATCTGCAAGGATAAATCCCATGCGGGCAGCAAAGACATTGCCTCAGGAACAGGAGGCAGCTGGTCACATTGCATCTGCAGGTAACAGAAAGGAACAAGTGATAAGGGGGATGCTAGCTACTTCCCATCCCCATGCTCACTACTCCAGCCCATGGTGTGTATTCTCAACCATTAAGATGGGTTTTCCTACCACAGTTAACCTAATCTAGATAACACCTCACATTCCTGCCCAGAGGCTTGCCTCATAAATGGTTCTAGATCTTGCCAAGTTGGCAATGAATATTAACTATCACACAACTCATAAATAACAGAATGGATAACATAAGAGAAAAAAGATGTTTGTGAGGATGTGATACAAAGGAAACTCATATACAGTGATGAAAATATGAAGTATTCATTACAAGAAAACACATGGAGATGTCTTTAAAAGGTCAAGACTGTAAGAGACTAAAAATTACTGAAGGATGATCCCAGACTCAGATAGTATGCAAGTACAAAGAGTGCTTATTCTGCAGAAACAACCAGCAAACAGGGGTCAACCACTTTTGAAATGGCAACCTCAGTCAAAGGTGTACAGGTCTTCTTATAGAGAACCAGGGGAACTCTCTAGAAGGATTATGTAATCTAAAATTTCACTGGTGGATACTAGGGGGTCACAGGTTGCCAGTGGTTTTCATCCCTATGTTATGAATGTTTAACTATAGGGTGAGATAGGGCTGCCCAGCACAGATGGTCTATTCTGAAATAAGATATTTATCTATTCTTGTGGTTATTTCCAGGCTCTTCTTTGGGCATGTGTGTGTGTATGTGTGTGTGTGTGTGTGCTGTTAATGACCTTGTTTCTGGATTTTATATTCTGTTCCTGGAGCTGGTACTTTATGCCCTCTTTTGTGAAATCAGTTCTGGTCCTTAAATGGAGACAAATGGGGTTTATATCATTCTTTCAAGGACAAAATTATCAAATGATTCAGAATTCCCATCACTGGGTATATAATGAAGGGCAATAACATTAACATGTTGAAGAGAGATATACGTACTCCAAAGTTAGATGCAGCAAAACAATAGCCAAGATATAAAATCATCTTATACAGACCACTAGAAGGATAAATAAAATACTATTTGGGTTTGAAAATGAAGGAAATCCCCTTGCTTAATGTCAACACACACAGATGAACCTAAAGGACAAGTGAAGTAAGCTATGTGCTGCAAGGCAAATCTTAAGTGACTGAGTGACACATATATAAAAGCTAAAATCTTCAACTCAAGCAGTAGAACGAATGAGGATGGCAGTTGCTTACCTGAGGCAGAGGCAGGTGGATTTCTGAGTTCGAGGCCAGCCTGGTCTACAGCATGAGTTCCAGGACAGCCAGGGCTATACAGAGAAACCCTGTCTCGAAAATCAAAAAAAAAAAAAAAAAAAAAAATCACCAAGAGTATTAAGTGTCTTTACCACCACCACACACACACACACACACACACACACACACACACACACACAACTGTCAGTTAGTACACACACTAATTAAACTTACTTAACTATATTGACTATATTTATGTCACATAACACTATGGAAACTGAAAACAACAAGTTGCTCAAACTATCAGAAGTCTCACATCTTTCTTATTCTGTCATTTAAAGTGTAGGCTGGTAAGACAAGCTGACAAGAGCCAATTATGTCTTGTAGTATTTTTTCCCCCAACTGTGCCCTGCAGAGAGGTTCAAAACCATGTGGCTATGTCCATTTCAAAATATTTTCCCATGGCTCAACCAAGTTTCTTTTTATAGCTCCAAACATGGTTAAATAAACAATGCATCTAGGAAAGAAATTTCTTGTCAGCGTCACACACAAATTTAGCTATAGTGAATTTCTATAAATTTGCTGCCATGTCTCAGAAAGGCTTATATCCAGGATCACTTTTGGTGTTTGCCCCCCAGACACATACTTTGCCTTTAACACTATTACAAACAGCACTATTTTTTCTTGCCATATAATGTTTTCATAATCTTTCACAGACAAGACATTTCATTTTATATCAATAATGTACCATGAACACAGTGGTATCAAAACAGAGGGAAAATCAAATCAAAGGAAAACCAAGAAATTGGGATATTCCACACAAAATACTGAGTTCCCAACCTTATTATGAAACTAGATGTGTATAAAACCCAGGATACTGATTAGTATCCAGGCAGCTCAATGTATGGTAACAGTATGAGTCACCTTTGATCTTGTTTTAGCAGCTTACATACAGGTAGGGATTCCTTAAGGCTGTCATTACATTTTTATTACATTTTCTATTATTCCGAAGGAAAGGCCTTGAAGAACATCTACCAAGGGTAGAGGTTTTGACGGAAAAGTAGACATGAAAGAGGTTAATGGAATGCGTATTCCTATTTCTTCCTTTCGTGTCTGTGAGACTTAGAACTAGGCACTGAAGCCTTGAAGCTCAGCTTTTCAAAACATCTGTTGAATTAGGGACCCCATCACATCTACCTTTCATGTTTGCTATGTTACAGATGGGTAAGTATTTAACATACTTGTATTTATAATACATATATATATATATAATATAATTGTATGTATAATATACATAATAACATGTGCATAATATACTTGTCACATGCATATAACAATTGGAGATTTGGTGATTTTAATTCCTATTATTATTTATTCTCAGGGAATGCAAGCTTTGATTAACTTGTGGGGAAGACTTAACAAACTTTGGAAAACAATAGATCAGATCTTTTAAACACAGCCAACTCTCTTTATGATTATTTCCCAAAAGCGAGGTAGAAGATGGAGAGGTTTTCAAACGACAAGGTCCACTTCAAGACACTAGTGGCTTTTACACAGAGAATAACTGGAAATTCAAAACAATATCCCCAGCTTCCTGTCAGGCATTGTCCTTTTCCCCCAGTGATTTATTCTACTGTGATACAGACATAATGCTGTCATTGTGTGGTCTGGAACTTTTTAGATGTCCTTTTATACTGGAAGGAAAATTATATTTCAAGTTTCTCGGATAGGAAAAGCAGAATGCCACTAATTTATTTATGATTCTGTTCTGTCCAATTCAGTAAGCACATGCTTTAGCTTTCTACTGGAAAAATAAAAGCATGGTCTCCCTTACCAGGAGGACATGAGGAGCGAATAGTTTCTAAATGACACCAAAGAATTCACTGTGTCTCTTAAGGCAAGCCACTGCCCGCTCTCTGATTTTCTAACACAGAAAAGGCAATAGCAGCAAGCAATCTGCCTTCAGTCAGGAGGGTTAGGAAAGACAAAGTCAATATAATAACAGTGGCTGATATTTACTGAGCAAGTAATATGCCACTTCACATGGAGGCACAGAACCTTTAAATAACACTAAGTACAGAGTTCTATTCAAATTCAAATAGTCTGTACTCAACCCTGATGCCTCCCAGAAACTTGGCAGGTGAAACCTCTCAGTCAGCAATACATTTTAGTAGGTCAGCAGAGCTGGGTACCTTTCAGGGCCCAACTCTACTAGAAATTTTGCCTGCTTTTATTCTTCTTGTCTTTGGCAAAGATATATATCTGGATAGCTGTTTTAAGACACTCTTTTTGGGGCTGTGACATAAACGACTATTCACCCCACATAGAAAATTTATTACAGACCAAAGTGACAAACTCTAGCTCACTCCAGATTGATGAAACAGAGTTTAGTTACTTCAGGGTTATGGGTACCTAATCCTTAGTCTACTCTTGAGGATCAGGGATGTCTTAGAAGCAGTTGTGTCATGGAAAGGATTGCCACCTGCAGGGACGATGACCTGAGAATCCCACCCCAGCAGAGCTTTGCAAGGCAGCTGCAGGTAGTGGAATAGGAGAGGCTCCTTCCTTACCAGTTCACAATTTTCACAACCTTGTGGATCTCCTTAATTTAAAAAATCTCAGGGGTCCCATGAGCCTCCCTTGCTTCCTCCTCAACTCAGAGGAAATTTGATAGACAATATAACCATTATCCCTTGACAAGAAAACAAGTTTCTTTGGTGTCATCATGACCTAAAGAGACAATAATATTTTCAGTGTGGTCCATCCTGTGAGTCTAAGTCTGTATTTTCTATTCCTTCTTGCGAACTTTTATTCCCCAAAGTCTTGATTCAAGGAGAATGGCCTATATCTTAGCATTCTTCACATGCATAGACTCTCCACCATACTAATTCAAGATGTGGCTCCTGATATTCTTAGCAATTTCCCTCTATAACAGAACACTTCTTTCTTGAGGTCATTTTGCTTAGCTGCATGCAAAGCACAAACATTCAAATAGAATCTTGCTCAGGCCAAAGGGAATTGAGATTGATGCTACATCTGTTGCCTTCCTGACTATTCTACCTTACATTGCTCGGTCAGAGCAATCTCTTGAGCATCAGCCAACTTTATTGATTTCCATTTTTTTTTCTACCACAGAAGATGAATACATCACTTCCCTTCCAGGCTTTCTTGATCTGGTTACCCTGACATCCAGTGTAACTCTCCAATTTCCAGGTGGGCTCACTCTTCTCTGTCACAGTTTTCAGCTTCTTTTTCCAATAGTCTACCTTGCGTACTCAACTTCTTGAGTGTTTGCTGTATACCAGGGTGCTGGTCAAGCATGCCTTCCTCTCAGTTCAATTCTTACCAAAATTTCAAACCCAGTACCCATTGTCTGATTTACATTGCCTCTGCCTGGACTTTTCCAGGATTTAATAATTTACTTAATGTTTGTCTCTTTCTCAATGTTTAAAAATATTGTCTACCTCTTCATTTGGATAATAACCATATGTAAGCCTTAGATCTTTATTAGGAAGAGTGGATTGTAAGTGAACAATGTCAGCAACAAAGAAGCAAAGAACTGCAACAAATGCTTCGAGTTACTGAATCTGGTGTGATCCAGCTAAAGTCTTCAGCTTCTACTTAGCTGGTGATGGTGACTTATTGCTGCCAACTGTGCAGATGCACGTGAGGACACGGAGTCACTTCTACTTTCTCAAAGCGGATGGTGTTGATGCTTCTGGTCTGAGGACAGCGGGGGTGGGAGGCAGCAAGAGGGAACAATGTACTTTCAGCTTGCAGAAACTCTGTTCAAATCCCTTGGTTTTCTACCTTAGTATCTTTCCACTGATTCAAAACTTTTTCCTTCCCAATCTTCTGCATTTCTAAGCACAGGATTTACTCTTCTTAATGTTAGGAATCAAAAACCAAGACAGTTGTCTGATCCCTGCCATATTAAAAATGTATATACTTTTTGAAAGCCTTCCTTTATACTAGCTCAAGTCTAGACTTCCATACTCAATAATTTTTTCATTTATTTTATGCTACCTTCGTCATTTCCAACATATTTTCATACTGTAAATACTCTGGCTTACTCATTTAATCAAAAGCCCACTTTGTTCATTTTACTTTGTAATTCGTTTCCAGCACATCTTTTACAGCGCAATTGTTATGAATTTTCAATTTATTTTTACATCTACTTTTATAGCTGCCACTTCTGCAGTGTGCAAGATTTTTCTTTTTCTTCTTCTTAACTTTAAAAACATCATTTCAGAAAGAAAGCTGTTCTAAAATCTGGCTTTTTCCTCAAACTGAACACCCACACAAAGAAGACAGGATGACAGAAGCTAAAGGTGGAAATGAAGTGCAAGGTCACCTTGCCTCTTTTTAAAGCAAATACAAAGATGTGTATGTAACAATGTCTACATAACATAATCTACACATCACAATCTCCTTTTATTATTATTATTATTATTATTATTATTATTATTATTATTATTATTTTCTTTATTTACATTTCAAATGCTATCCTGAAAGTTCCCTATACCCCAC
>NC_034594.1:3758617-3787365 GCF_900095145.1 Mus pahari | reverse complement strand
ATATATATATATATATATATATATATATATATATATATTTATTTTTCCTTTTACTGGAGAGTAGAAATTTTTCTGTTCTTCAGGAAGAGTGTCCTAGTTGCTCGTTGCTCACAACCTACCTCACAACCCGACTAATTTAAAAATTCCTCTGATGGTCTGCTCTCATCTCGCTTGGCAGGGAAGGTAAACTCACTGTGAAAGTCTTGCTCTGGGTTTCCATGCTGCTTCCCCGGACGATGCTGCTGAATCATCTTCCAGCTTTTCTCAAACACATGGCTCTTCAGTAGAACCTCAGCTAAGGATGCCAGATGGGATACCTATATGTGGCTTCTCGGAGATGCCTTGGGTTTACCCCAGTGTGGTGACTTCCCCCCAGGCAACTATCTCAAAATAGAGGTAGAAGCAAAACTGTCCTATGTGATCTAACCTAAGAGATTACATTGAATTCTCTTCATCCTCCAGCTACAATGGACTACTCAGAGAGTGAAAGAGCTGAGGCTAGGAGTTGGGGAGGTAAAAATATAGCTCTCAGCTTAGACAGGGTTATGTTGATGAGGCTTTTTTTAACTGTCTTTTTTTTTTTTAATTAACCTAACACAACTAGTTACATAACCAACCACTTACTATTCAAACTGATCAAAGGATAAACTTTTAAGCATAGACACCACGTTCTATCTCTTTTCGTTCCAAACCATGCATAGTATCATCAAGGAGGTCTAACAAAATGCATAGCTCTTTATATTGCCCATTTTGTCTTAATCCTCCCTAATCACTTCTTTTAAGCTGATGCAGGAATTGAAAAGGAAGAGGAAGAGAGGACATTGCAATCCATAAACTGGGTACCCCTACTTTGATGAATGGGTCTAACTGTAGCCTGCAGGAAGTCTGCACGGCTTCTCTCCTAGCTTTTTCTACCTAAATGTCAGGCAATGTCCTTGTACTTCAGTAGAGTAAAACTGTCTGCACATCCTCTTAAAGAACTAATATTAGGCAGGTGAGATGGCTGACCAGGCAGGACCTCTTGCCATGGAGTCTGACCACCAGAGTTCTAGAGACTGTACCCATTTGGTGGAAGGAGAAAATTTCCTTCCACAAATTGTCCTCTGACTGTCACATGTACATAGTAGCTCACATATGTGTATACACACACACACACACACACACACACACACACACACGAGTGTGGGCATGCACATACCAATAAATAAATGTAATGAAATACTTTAAAAATAGCTCATATTTATGAGTTAAGGCTTTCATATTTTCATGTCTGAAACTGTATTTCTGTTACGTAAATATCATTATCAGTACTAACAGACAATTGCCTTGCAGAATACAGACACTTTTATTTTACACTTTTCTGAACCCCACAAAAAAAAATAAGGCAAATTCCTATCACATACTTCTTCCCCAATAAGGCAAAAGGATCACATTTCCATTTAATGTTGACTTTATCCAAACGATACATATTATTTTCCTCTCTTTTTTATCCTAGAATAATCCCTCATGCCTCAGAAGTTTTCCCATGAAAACAATAACCCTGTTTTGACAAATGTGTTCTCAATAAGCTAGTTGATAACATCTTTCTACCAAACATGATCAGTAGTAACAGGATGCAGGGAAATGGCTGATTTCTATCAGGAGCATGAAACAAAGTTGGGAACGTCCTGGTTGGTGTCCAGGACATTCACAACTGAACACAAACCTGGTGGATTCATAAATGAACATAAGACTCCAATCTTCCAAACATCTACTAGAACTTTCTAAGACTATGTTCAGTAGAGGTTGATCAAGCAGTGGTTTGACATTAGTCATGAATGTCACTCAGTAGTCGTTTATCATTATTTTTTTCAGTCTGGGTCTCAAACACTCAGTGAAATACGGCAAGTCTTCTTCCCACGCCAGTTCTGATGCGGGACATAAGTTACATCTTCCTGCATCACCAGCTTTGCTCTATACTACATTCCCTTTACCTCACCATTTCCAGCACAAGGATTTCCATACACTCCCACAATTCAGTTTGCTACTTTGTAATTTCTGGCTTTAAGATCAGTACAAACTCCCTCCATCTTTTACACAATAAAAAAGTTATTTTCTCCCTTCATTTCTATATTTTATCCAATGTTTTAATGCTAAGTCAAATCATCCGCGAATGTGTCTGCTTACCCCTATGTCTCCAGTGTCCTGTATATGTACTGACACATATTAAATAAATACTGGGGGAATATCGTGTATTGTCTTTGAGAGATCCAGGGTGAGAGTCTTAAGTATATCTTCAAACTGACTTGTGGGGAGCTGAGGAGCTCTCTAGACCTGGGTCTTGGGAAGCGACTAATCAAGGCCAGATTCACCACTGGAGCAACAGAAGAAGACAATGAGGAAGAAGGTGATGAAGTCCTCCCTCGAACCACCACAGTGCAAGTTCCTGAGAGAGAAAGGCTTTGCTGGCATTTCTTTCCAATCTCTAATGTGTCACCATGCCTTGTAGCACAGTGTTTCCAAAGGCAGCTTGTGATTTAGGGGACAAAGGTGACCCACACTGGAAATGTCACTGTGTTCATCACAGCCTGTCATCCAGATTAGCATTTGGGAAGTAGATGGACTCTGTTGGTGTTCCCTAATCCTGTTTACTGAATGATATCATCCAGTAATTTGTGGCCAAGGATGGGAGGAGGAGAGGCCTTGGAGCTGCCAGATCCTAGCAATATGCCAGAAACTGTGGTAAAAGCTCAGCAGCCAGGCACTGAAGAGCATCTCTGCGGTAAAAGGGAACTCATATGTCCTTAGGCACTACCACCATTGTGAAGCTGATTCTTTTTGTTAGAAAAGAACAGTTATTGAACAGCCCATTAGAGAAAAGAGTTACCTTACAGCTTTGCCTTTTAAACCCAACTACCACTTTAAAACTATAAAACAAACCTGAAAAAAATTGTAAAAGTCAGCATTGATATTTCTGTGTATTTTTGACCTCCCCCTGATAACTATTCTTCTTTAATGTCCAGTGAGAATACATAGACATAATTGGATTTAAAAAATTACCTTTCAAAGTGACAGAAGTAATATGAGAATATTCTGTCAAAAAGAAAAGGAGCATATGATTTGCCTAAGCATGGTTAAGATCAAAATGGGAAAGCAAATCAGAAAGAAATGCTTATCACAGCACACACTTACTCTAATTAAAACTCAAATCAAAGCATCCTGGAAAATGCTAATAGATCTGGCTGATGGGTTTTTTTTTTTTTTTTTTTTTTTTTTTACCCTGTCATTTGATGTGTAGTGGCAAGGAAGTGGGAATTTTAAAAGGCAATTAGGAGCCTTGAGAATTAGCGGCCTTTGGGATGTCTCTCCTCATTTTAAACAATACACTACATTGTCAACAGGTTTGCTCAGTGGGAGGTGTGGGGAAGAGCTTTAAAATATTCAAAATCGAAATGCAATTCTAATGCATCTGATGGGATCGGAGTTTCAGAAAACAAATATGGAATTGAGCTGCTGGCAACCTCTAGACAACCTGGCAGTGTTCCCATGGTTAAACATCTACTGTGCAGCCCGCCTTGCCTAGGCAATGCTGCCTGCTAAATAGCTGCTTTGTTCATCAGGATTGTAGACCTGGACTTGAGGTAGCTGATGGATGACCAGTCTGCTTTACTGTTGGCTAAACACACACTCACTCCCAGACTCAAGCACACATATGACCTTTATTTGTACAAGTACCTTGTGATAGAGTACAAATTCATACTTCACGGATAGTTATTACAGCACTTCTCCCCCTGGCAGGGAGAACACCTTGGACAGGCTTTACAATTAAGAAGGATATAATATTTACTTTTCAAATGTCAAATTTGTCCAAGTTTATAATCTTGGACAGGTTTCTGTGCTTCTCTTTCTAATCTTTAAAGAAAAAGAAAAGAAAAAGGAAAGCAAGACTTGAATCTAATAGATGTCTCAATGTCTTAGTATGATAGACAGAACTCACGTGAGAAAGGTACACTTATAAAAGCAGTCTGGTCACTCATAATTAAAGTTAAATCTGACAATATTAAAACAAATAAACACTGACAGACAATAGCACACTTCATCTTGTGTTTACAAATCAATTTCAGATCAGCGTTTAAAACCCTAGTGTCTTCTTTCATGGTAGCACAAAGTCAGCCTCTGCAGAAGACTAAGACCTGAGAATGGAAGCCATTTAATGGCAGACATCCTCACTCAAGACATATCTCCTTCTCCAGACACGAATCCTTCTTGTCCTCGTTGACTGTGTATCTCCATGATGATTCACAGACACTGTTGACTGACCATTGGTTAACACAAAATTGCATCTCTTACAGTTTCCAAGACTTCTAGTATTTGGGATGTCACTAGAACCTGAAGACCTGTGGAGAACTAAATTCTCTTTCCAACCCCCAGTCTAGCCTAACTTTCCCATCAGCTCCAACTTAGTTCCCTTGAAAACAGTTTCTCCCCAGTTGAACTATTTCCCCTGCAATAAAACAAAAACAAAAACAAAAACAAAAACAAACAAACAAAAAACCAAAAAAAAAAAAAAAAAAAAAAAACAAAAAAAACCAACCAGCATTTGTCTTTCTTTTTCCACAAAGTCAGAAGGGCATTGCCATCTTCCTTTTGGTTGTGAACTTTCCAAACCCAGAAANGCAGGTAAGAGCACCCGACTGCTCTTCTGAAGGTCCTGAGTTCAAATCCCAGCAACCACATGGTGGCTCACAACCATCTGTAACAAGATCTGGCGCCCTCTTCTGGAGTGTCTGAAGACAGCTACAGTGTAATTACATANAATAAATAAATAAATCTTTAAAAAAGAAAAGAAAAGAAAAGAAAAGAGAGAAAACTCTGTTTATGGCCTCTAGAGAAGCCAGTGACCGCTTAGCCCATGCTGTTGGGGAAGGGGAGGATAGGAACACCTCCTGAAGGAGAGGTGAGGTTAGAGAAAGGATAAAGGGAAGATTCAGCCTTGGGGGGTAAGGGGGCAGGTAGGGAACATGTGAGGAAGCAGGACTGGGCAGAACAGGGGCCTCTCCCCAGGAGAGGAGGAGGTCAGAGGAGGTTTTCTAGGCAATTGAGTCTTTCTAGCTTTGATTGGGCAGGATCTGCATGTGATCATCTTGGAAACAATGGGGGGGGGCAGTGGCAAGTGATGATTGGCTCAGACCTCTTCTGCAATTCCCACACGGTATTCTGAGTCCTCTCCTTGCACCTCACACCCTTTCACCTGTGGCAGGTTTTAACTGGGCTTGGTCACGGGTACCCCTCATCCACACCTGAAGGAGTCCTACCATGTCTCCCCACAGCCCCTCCTTCCCATCCCCCTTTCAAAACTGATCTGATGTAGACTGAAGACCTGAGAGCAGCCAGTCTTCAAAATGTGTGGACAGATGGCTCAGACCCATGGGTCCTTGGCCCTGCTGGGTATGTTGTGGACAGCAGAATTTGTCTAGCTGCGGATTAGCAGGGATAGACAAAATGGTCCTTAATTGCTGGTCTTTTTAGTTTTTCAGGAACGCCTTGATGGTTAGGTGGCTTATGATTCAAAACAGCTCTGCTTCTCTGGGTAGGTCTTAGCAAGTGGAGCACAGATCAGAGCCTGACTATTGGGCCTGGCTGCCTGCAAACACCAGGGAGAAGCTGTAGCCAGAGACTGGAAAGCCGCCAAAGTGTTCAGGATATGCCAACATCCAAAAGGTTGCGAGACCTCCAGTGTTTGGGGCTAGGCTGGCAGATCAGGGCTTTGTAGGGACAGTGTGTCCTGCAGCTTCAGGGTGGCTTTTCCCTGGCCCTGATACCTGTCCCACCCACCCATACACACACACAGAGAGAGAGAGAGAAAGAGAGGGAGGGGAGGAGAGGAGGAGAGGAGAGGAGGCCAGCAATGAGCACTTGGAGAGAGAGAAGAGGGGAGGGGAGGGGAGGGGAGGGGAGGAGAGGAGGAGAGGAGGAGAGGCCAGCAATGAGCACTTGGAGAGAGAGAAGAGGGAAGGGATTGGGCACAGAGAGGGAGCAGGAAGGTAAGAGCAAGAGAGCTCCATTATTTTATTTAAAGGGAAATGCCCCCAAACAAAAGAGATTTGAAGACTACCACATAGAATGAATGCCCACCAGCAGTGATTACCTGCATAAGAATAAGCCAGTTAAAATTCCAGCACAGATGGGGGAGGGGCTGATGAGGCAACAAATAAGTTGACAGTTGATGGCTGCAGCTGGAGGGAGAGCCACTTTTCTTTGGGGTATCCTTACTGGAAGGCTACTCATGCCCCAGGGATGGCCTCCCTACCCATGTATGTGGAGAACTAGCTGTAGTCAATGTGTTATTTTAAAAAGCAAGAGAGGAAGTGAATTTGGAAGGAAGCCACAAAAATGGTGAAGGTGGGCAGGGAGGGTATAGGGTTATGATACACTGTCCACATATACAAAAATTTTAAAGAAGTTTTAAAAAGACTCAGACTATCAGCATTCATTCAAAACTAAGAATGGGGCTCTTGGGGCTTACCAGTGCCTATGAGAAGTGTTAGGCATCAATGAATACTGGAGGCTCATTGATGCAGCCACTGGGGAATCTTTATGTTCTCAAGTACATAGCTCTACACCTACATTTTCACAGACAACCCTGGTTCAATTCAATCACAAAATAAGAAGACAAGAAATTGGGAGGGGAACTTGTAGGGAGGAGACGTGTTGATAAGGATGGGGAGGGGATGTTGGAAAAGTATGATCAGAATGTGTTATACACATGTATGAAACTGCCAAAGAACAGACAATAAAAATCATGAAAACCAAATACAATTGTATGAGGGAAAGGAAAAGAAAATAGCCACTAGACTGGAAATTACACAGCGCCCCGGTTCTACCAGGAATCTCATAGATTGTTGGCCTAATTAAAGGGATACCTAGATCCCATTCTGTCCCCCTCTCTTTAGACCCGGAATGACACAGCACTAAGTGAGGGCCTACAATCTTTCATTGGTAGCAGGGATTCCAAAATGATGGATCTTTGTGCATTTAGGAAATCAGACTTCTTTAGTTGAATGTTTGTGAAGCATCATAAAATGGAGACATCTCTCCTACAAGAGCTTACGGCATAGAAGATAGAGATTCACGTATAAATAATTCATCCCCAAGGTACTCTGTAACCATGGTTATCTGAAAGGGGAATAAAATGATGGAGTTCTAAGGAGAATCCTTGGATGAGTTGTATTTTTCTTGACCTCGAATGATGAAGGGAAGCTCTAGACAGGTAATGTGGTAGCTCAAATGCACAGAGACAGTGGGCTGCGTAGTGAATGAATGATTGCAATAATACAAGGAGGAAGGAATATTATGAAAATTCAAGTTTATTTATTGTGAAATTAAATTGCCGAGAGACTGAGCAAGTCAATAGCATGTTGTCTTCAATAATTTGTCTTCATTTAAGTAATTGAGTATTGAACTTTCAGGCCAAACGACAAGCTTAGGTTAGAAGCACAGCAACAGACTTACAAGCTTCAACATAATAGGTACATTTAAAGTAGAGAGGAGAAGGGAGAAATGTTTAATAGTTTGTCCTGTGCTAAAAGCAAGTGACACATAGTCCAGTCACATAGCCCATCTGGGTTTACCACATGTAGCCAATATTGAAAGCACTTACTAGAAAATGTGTGCATATTCTTGCTTAGCTCAAATTCAAATGTCAATGTCTTTGTTTCGTGAGAATAGAGCAAAGATGAATATTGTGCTGTGTGAATTACCTAAGGTTAAATAAAGCCCATTCAGAAACAGACTGTCGTATTTTGGTGGAGTCTGTTTTCTTCAAATGGTCACATTGTTGGTATAATAACAGTCATGGGTTTGCTTGCATGATTCAGGGTGAACATGTATTTAGACATTTTTTTTTTACCATATTGCAGTAGTCTAGGAATATTTTCAAAGATGTTTTCACTTGAAATTTATGAATTTGCCACTTGCCCATGAGCTACGAGACCAGCTGAAAAATCACAAATAAACTGCTTATTATTCAGAAGAATAGCTATGATAATCAGGCTGTGGTCAAGTTCTACCTCATACCAAGCTCCATACTAACCCAGTGATGTGATTGCAAGGCTAAGTCAAAACAAAGTTGCCATCAGTAAAATCTAGAATCCTTGCCCCAAAGGACTGGGGAGATGACTCAGTGGATGAAATGATTGATGTGAAATCATGAGGACTTCAGTTTGGATTCCCAGAACCCTTCTAGAAAGCCAAGTGCAGTAACAGCATCCACTTGTTATCTACTGCTTGAACCATTACTGGCAAAACAGCCTCGTTAATCAAGGAGAGATGGCGTTCAAATATTTAGGTGGAAAGTAACACAGGAAGATATACTCAGGCTGACCTCTGAACTTCATATGTGCATATGTATGCACAATGCACACACATACGTGTGGACACACACACACACACACACACACACACACATATATATATATGCATATACAGCACATATTTTGATAATGTACATAATGTATACATACATATACACTTATATAATATATAATATATATATTTATATAATATATAATGCACTACATACACATCATATATATATATATACATATACACATACACATACATATACATATACATATTGTGTATGTATAAACACACTTATACTTATATCACACACACTTATATTCACAGCATACAAACATGCTCTGGAGCACATGCTTAGCACATACACACATCAATAATAAAATATGAAATGGCTCCCTGTCCTGAATGCCAAAACAAATGTGAATGGGGATTTATATAGGTGGGAGTAGCAGATTTATTCACAAGGCAGTATGCAACTTTAAAAGATATTTTATTTTATTTTATTTTATTTTATTTTTATTAGATATTCTCTTCATTTACATTTCAAATGCTATCCCAAAAGTCCCCTGTACCCTCCCCCCGCCCTGGTCCCCAACCCACACACTCCTGCTTCCTGGCCATGGCATTTCCCTGTACTGGGGCACATAATCTTTGCAAGACCAAGGGCCTCTCCTCCCATTGATGGCCTACTAGGCCACCCTCTGCTACATATGCAACTAGAGACACAAGCTCTGGGGGTACTGGTTAGTTCATATTGTTGTTCCTCCTATAAGGTTGCAGACCCCTTTAGCTCCTTGGGTACTTTCTCTAGCTCCTTCATTAGGGGTCAGATCACAAACCTCCTCATCATTATAAAGTCAGTGGTTTCAACACCAACTGATTGAAACCTAATGGCTAATGCAAGTTAGCCACACTCAGTCTTGCAATAGCTCAAGTTGTTGAAAATATCCAAAGGAGTTTCTTAATATCCCGCTGCTGTCTTTAGGAAATCACTGGCAACCCTGTGGCTCTCACAGTTGAGCACTTTCTCCATATAGTGATAGCACTGCATTGCTAGTGCTGTGCATAGCACAGGCTTTGTCTAGTTGATGGTACTTAACCTCACAGTAGTGGTCAGAGAACTCCAAGCCCATGAACCAAATCTAACCTGCCACATATTCATGAAGGGAAAAGGGAAAGTAAAAATAGTTTTTAGACATTTTCAATGGTAGGAAAAATATCAAAAGAAGAATAATATTTTGTGACAAGTGAAAATAATTAGAAAGTCATATGCTAGAGTCTATATTAAGCTATTATTAGAAAATAAGCAACCCCATTCATAAATGTGACTTTTTTTCTAATAACAGTAGAGAGAAATAATTGGAACAATGACCTACAGAGGCAAACATATTTACTCTGTTTTTTTTAATTGCTAAGCATAGTTCTGCATGAAACTGGGAATCAAGAGTCAATATTTTTAAGCCAAAAGATTTTTAGAATTTATACTTGTTTAACTAATGGGAGCAAAACCCAAGTTTTCTTTAGCAAGATTTTGCGTGTTACATTAGTAATGCCAAAACTCTCACATTGGTACCCAAAAGTATGTGATTTTTGAATTATGCAGAAAATATGGGTAAACAAAATAATAGATGAAAGGACACTGTGTGGGTCTGAGATTGCTGCCAGGCTTGAGGAAATACTGAGTTACAGTGTGCATGCCTGTTTGCATTTTTTCCTGGCAGGCACATAAAACTGAACTATTTATAGTGAGGCAAGCAATGGGCAAATACTTGTCAGCTGAAGAACCACCTTTGTGCATACTGGGAACCATTCTTGGTAGGGGTCAGGGTCAGAAAAGGCAAGCTTAAGTGACATAGAATAGAGAATACTCTAGCAAGAAGAACATGAAACATACTTTAAATGTGGGAAGGCGTGGTATTGCCCTGAATGGCAAAAGTTTGGATTGAAGCCATTCCTGGGATCTTCATGTACCTTTTGGAGCACAGCTCCTAAATGTTCACTGTTTCACTCTTGAAGAAGTACTCGTGCCCAAGTGAATATGGACAGCATCGTTTGAACCCAGTAGATGACAACTTTTACATAAAAGGTATGAAACTGTGAGAGGAGGGTCTATATGTTCCTTTTCTGTTGCTGTGATAAAAACCACAGCTATGACAAGTTATAAAGAAAGCATTTAATTGAGCTTATAGTTTCAGATGGTTAGAGTCCATGATGTCCAAATAAAGGAATGGGAACAGGACCATCGAAAAGCTCGTTTGTCAAACCACAAGCAGGAGGCAGAAAGCACTCAGGAAATAATATTTGGCAACCTCAAAGACTTGTCCCCAGTGACACACTTCTGATTCTTTCCAAACAGGACCACCAACTGGGTATCAAATAGTCATAGATATGAGTCTGTGGGGGCCATTGTCATCCCTAGCACATCAAAATTGAAGGGGAGCAATAAGGAGTGGGAGAGGGATAGCTGGGAGGTAAATATTATCAATATATACCTTATACATACATGTATGTAATTAACATAGTATATATATATATATATATATATATATATATATATATATATATATCTTATTATTAAACAAGAAGTACCCTGAGTTTATTTCGACACGTGACTAGTTTTGCAGTTTGATTTTTGAGGCCTTTTTTCTGACAGATCTCAGACATTTCCATCTGATGATGAAGTAACAGTACTACTCTACGCTAAGATCAGAGGGGAGAGAGAATCAACCTCCAAGGTGTCTGTTCTCTAGCGGTCCAAAGGAGTCGAGCAGTCTAAATGGCTTTAGGCTTCCAGGGAAGCTTGCAGTCTTTATTGGCATCACAGTGCAAATTAAATGAGCAAATAAAACCACTGCTTCTGTGCAAAGAGCTGCCGAGCTCAGAGGGAGGCACTCATTCACTGTTCTCCAGCAGGACACGTAGGCTTCTGGAGGTTTCTGTAACCCTGTGGATGTGCCAATGTTAGCATATTTTAAAATATACTTCTAGCATTTATTGTTTCCTCTCTAAGTCAAAGGACTAGGACCTCCAGATGTCTAAACAATGACTGCATCAGAACAGGCTGCTTAGAAAAAAACCACTGCTTTCCTAGCCCAGGCATGACCAGTCAACTGTCAAAAAACACTGCTTTCCTAGCCCAGGCACAATCAGTCAACTGCCATAGCTTTGTGGCTCCTCTTGGTTTGGATTTGATTGTCCTAACACAGTACTTCAGCTTATTGCATGTGATTAACCACAATGATATAAACTTAGTTTTATTTTGGTATCTCTCATCATTCATATATATATAATGTTTTTGATAAATACATTTATTGTCCTTCATTGTCTGTATTGGTTTATGCTGATAGCCTAAGACTCACATCTGTTTCTGCCTTGAGCTGAGTCAAGCATCATTCTGAGGTCTTGTTCTGGTTTACATGGGAGTTTCTAGTAACTGGACAACCAGTATCCAGGAATTTAGCAGTTTGCTTGGTTAACTTTTCCTCAAGAGCAGACTTTCAAAAGCTCCATTTTCCAATCCTGTGTCCAGTCAGAGCCATCTCTTAAAGCTCCCATTTCACTGCATGATCCACTAACTTTCCTTTGAAATGTCAGAAAATGGACTATCACCATCAGAACTGTAATGAACCTAAGAAGAATGGCAATAATTGGGGGACAAAATAATTGGTGCTAGAAGTCAGCAATCAATGAAAAAAGCTCGGATCACTATTTGTGTTCATCAATAATGCTCAGTTGTAAGTCCAGTATGCAGAGAATAAACGCTTAGCTTCAGCCTCGTACCCTGCAAACTCTAGAATACATTTGCCTAGAATCTGTTTTTAGTGAACTGCACACCACTGTTTTGATGGGAGAAAAAAAGAATAATGCTTTTGGAAAAGCAAAATACAAGCTACCAAAATAAAGATATTAGAAAACTTGTAGTTAAGTAATCTACTAATATGTGACAGATGGTATGAGTGGTCAACTGGTAACTACTATGCAATATAAAGGGGAGCACAGGAAGCCGCCATTTCAAAACTGCCAGAGTCATCTTGAAAGCAAAAAGAGAATAAGAAATCTCTTAGTCAGGGTTACGATTACTGTGACGAAACACTCTGATAAGCAAAGCAATCTGGGGAGAAAAGGGTTAATTTGGCTTAGGCTTCCACAGCAGGAGAAGGCAGGAGAGGAACTCTAACAGGCCAGGAGCCTGGAGGCAGGGGCTGCTGGAAGGGCTGTGAATGGTGCTACTCACTGCCTTGCTCCCTCTGGCTCCCTCAGCCTGCTTTCTTATGGAACCCAGGTCAACCTGTCAAGGGATGGTACCACCCACATTAATCTAGGCCCTCCCACATCAGTAAAGAAAACTGCCTACATGCCTGATCTATGGAAGCATCTTCTCAACTGAGGCCCCTCCTCTTTGATGACTCTAGGTGATCAAGTTGACATAACTAGCCAGCACAGAATGATGGGGTCTGTATGACTTTGGACAAGACCCTTCAATGGCCACAATCTTTCTTTCTCTTTAATCTTCAAAGCACACATATACAAATTGGCTTCGAAGAGTTTGTGGAAATTATATGCAAGGCTTCAAAATGAGATCAATATAAAAAATGAGATGCCTGCATAATGTGACTTTTTTTTTTTTTTTTGATGGAAACACCATTGATGGTATTCATAGCCCTGAACATCTGCTGCACACCACAGCCTCTGGTTAAGGTTCCTTGGACATTCTCCCAAATTTATGTGAAACCCCCAAGGTTTGCCTTGCTATTACTTCTCTGTCCACAGGGCACCTCTTACTTTATGCTTAATATGCACATGCCACCCCTCCGTCTGTTGTCTTGTAGATACCAAAGTAAACATTAACCTGTATGTTAATTATCTCTCAGAAACTGTCTTGGAAACCAGCACGGTGGTAATGACCTGTAGTTCCAGCGATTTAGGAGTTGACATAGGAAGACCACTTGAGCCTACAATTTTGAATAATGTAGTAGGATGTAGGATATTTTAAAACATCATCATTGTCATCATCATCATCAACAACAAAGCAGAACAAACAAATAAAAATGCATCCCGCTTTGCTTACCATTTTTAAATGGGGTCTTTTTTAAGACTTTGGTCACCCTTTCTATTTTATTTGCTTAGTCGCATTCTGGGCTGTATCACAGGTTAAAAGAGTAACATTTGGCTGGACTTGTACTGGAATGTATGAGGAAGATTTTTTTTTTTAATCTTATATGGATTTAGTTTGTTGGGTTTTTTGTTGTTGTTGTTCATCTTTTGTTTGTTTGTTTGTTTGCTTAAAATTAGGGGTTTGAAGGAAAACAGGATGTGGAATCTCAGAGCAAGCTTCTTAGGGACAAGGATCTGGCCTGGGTACTGAAAAGCATTTCAGGTCCTGGCCAGCCCACTTGCCAGGCTTCCTAACTGTCCCACAGGCCCGCCCACGTGCCAGTCTTCCTAACTGTTCCACGGACCAGCCCACGTCCTTCCTAACTGTCCCACGGGCCCGCCCACGTGCCAGGCTTCCTAACTGTCCCACGGGCCCGCCCACGTGCCAGGCTTCCTAACTTTTCCACTAACAACCGATTGCTTTCCCAAGGTAGAGTTCCAGACACTGCTGGCTGCTACTTTAATATCTGCTGGCCTGGCTGTTGGTAACAGAGCTTTGCCTTTATTTAGTCAGTGGCCATGCACGGGTAGAAGGTAGCCTTTCTCAGTTGGCATTTGCATCTAGATGAGGCCACTTGAGCTGATAGAACTTCAGGTAACCTTCCTAAAAAGACCTAACCAGTGAGGAGGACCAGCATATTGCTCTTGCCCTCCCTTTCTTCTCTCTCCACCACTTCTCTTCTAGATCTCCTATGCCCCTCCTTTCCTATTGGTTATTTCTTTCTGGAGTTAGGACCTCTTCTTGAATCATCTGACATGGAGGTGGCAACTATGTTGAAACAGTCTGGATTTGTTTTAGAACTAGGGATGTCCTTCACTTGGCGCTTTGCAGAATGGATACAATGAATCTTTAAAGAATGTGACTGGTTAAGGAAGGACAGGGACACCACACCTGAGAACAAGTAGGGAGAGTCTCAGAAGAGCAGGCTTGCTTTGCTGATGTGTCCTGAGGTGAGGCGAGCTCCAGGGTTCTCACCAAGTCTGTGGATGCTCTTGTGAAGCTAAGCAGCTGCACGCTGCGGCTGTGCCTTAAGCTGACACCCTGGGATTTTTACAAAGTAGAAATGCAGTCTTGGGAGAGATGTGATGAAATGTGTAAGGAAAACACAAAAATTGTGAGTGGGGGGGAAAAAAAAAAAAGGAGTTCCCCAGACAGGTGTTTTTATCCTCACAAAGACGAATCACAGACAAACTGCTCAGACACAGTTTGGTTCAGACTACATAGTGCAGCAACTGTTACAAACCACCATGTAAGAAGCAGGACCAAAAGACAAATGGCATTCATAGGCTTCACTTCTCTGTTTGTGACAAATATGTATGCATATGTTTGTGTGTGTGCGCACGCGGGCGTATCTCTCTCTTTCTGGTTGGTATAAAGATGAGCATATTGAAATTATACATTGTAACCTTTATTTTCACTAAATGTTTATTCTCTTCTGATATTTTTGTTCATGTATATTTATGTATGCATGTGAGTGTGTGCAGGTACACAAACATCACGAGTCTACTTTGATGGCTCATCACCTTAGCATTACTACTGTTTCATTTTATTTATTAGAAAAGCTCACTGAAATTGAAATTCATCAGTTTGACCGAGAAGACAGACCCGTGGCTTTTTGCATCTCTCCTGCTTTACTGCAATGCATGCCACCATGCTTAGCATGCTGCTAGGGTTAAATTCAGGTCTTCCTCCTTGCATGCCATGCACTTTACTGATTGACTCATACTCTTTGCTCCTCTTTTAAGTATAAAAGAAAAATATTTCAGGGTCTCCTGAAAACCTGGTGTATGCTAGGCACTGCACTTCCTATGTCTATTGGGCAACTATATCCTAAAATAATCTACTTTTTAAACAATGGATCTCTGTATGTTTACAAATTAAAATGCATGTTTAAATTAACTTTCTGTGATCACATTTTAACATGAAGTGTTTATTACTTTAATGTAAATATAGCAAACATCCCCTCTACTTCTTTTAAGGAATTAACCAAATTCTATAGAAATTATTTTTACTTTGGATCAAAATCAACTATAAAGGTTTTGTTGGAGCCTAATTGAGGAAGGAAAAATCACAACTTTCCTCTTCCTTTGCTGTTTCTAGCCCAGTCCATGCCGATTCTCC
The DNA here is from genome assembly GCF_900095145.1 of Mus pahari. NCBI lineage: Eukaryota > Metazoa > Chordata > Mammalia > Rodentia > Muridae > Mus > Mus pahari. Next base: position 3,771,749 of record NC_034594.1, on the reverse strand, counting down.
TGGGAAAGCATATTTTCCTAGGAACATTTTCTGTGTTATTGATGTCTTTATTTTTATTAGCCAGAATTTGCATATTCAGTGTTCCTAAAAGTTTTATCTGCATTTGATCTGGTTACTTGTTTAATATTTTGCATTCTTAATGTTCAGTTGATTTTCTTCCTTTCTCCCTTCATGTGCTAAGCTAGAGAGCTGGCCATCTTAATTACCCTTTCAAGTGAGAGCTTCGAGGTTTCTTGATCAGTTCTACCGTTAGGCTTCTTAAACCCTTATTTTATTTCTGTTTTATCTTTTTAAAGGAACCCTTTCTTTCATCTTGGGTCAGATGCTCCGAGAATATGACTTAATGGTCTCTGTTTATTAAAGCTTAAGATAATGAGGCAAGTTTAACAAGAGAGGATGAAGTGGAGGATAGAGAAAAAGAGCCCTGAAAGTATATTGTAATCACACAACTCACTGATTCCTTTTAGCTAAAGAGACAGCTTTCTCATTTTTCTAGTATAGATATTTATCATAGTGTCTAGCTAACAAATAATGACCCAATAGATGTTAATACAGTAGGTGTTTAAAACTTCTACATGGTATATATATATATATATATATATATATATATATATATATATATATATATATATTTATATATATATATATATTTGATGAATTTGGATGTGTGATAAATAATTACAATACTGATTTATGATTCTCAGAAATTTATTATTTTGTTATTATACAAAATTATGGAATTTTTACAATCTGTGTAATATACTTTGTATATTCAACCCTACCATTACTATCCATTATCTCTTGCCTCTCTCCCAATTTTTGAAAATTAGTTCCTTANATATTTAGTTTTATTTAGATTCTGTGTATGGAGAAAATGTGTAATGCTTGTCTGTTTGAGTCTAATGATGCTCTTCAGCTTAATCCATTACAACATAGTTTTCTTTTTTGTGTGACACCCTACCACTCCATTATGTATAAATACTGCATTTTCTTTATCCACTCATGTGCTGATGGCCACACAGGTTGGTTCCATAATGTAACCATTGAGAAACATGCCATGATAAAGGCAGATACTAGGTACCTCTACTGTATACTGACTGTGCTTCCTCCTTTGTGCATGTGAACAGTGGTGATACATCAAAGAGCAGCTCTACATTTTGCATGATCCCTGTCAACAAGTACCCTGAGAAGGATTGTATAATTTATGTATTTTAACTTCAAAATATTAACAGATATAAATCCTCCAAACATTACATGTAGGTTAAAGACTTCTGCTGTGATCTAGCCTTCAATTCTGTGTTGAAGTTCAAAATATTTACTTAACTTTGAATGTTAAGCCTTAGCAAAGTAATATTGGCTAGAAGAGGTGCTCCTTTTCCCACAGAATTTGGATTTAAAATAAAGTATTTCATCTATAGAGCATCATTAAAAAGTTGACAAGAACACTTTCAGCACATCAAAGTCNAAACGGTGGTGAGACACACAGTAGTTATAATATGAATGTCTTCATTGTGCTTTATAGATTTCAAGTATCTTTTTTCATCAGTAATGGTACAACTATGCTCTTAGAATGTCTCTCATCTCCAGAAATGGAAAAATACTCCTCTTCTTTTGGCTATAACTGCCAAAAGAGACTTGTATAGTAAAAAGAAGAGACTATTTATGAATGTATAATATCCCAACAACTTCTATTAGTCATCTTATTTAATTTCCATTTAATCTGTGTATACATATAATTGTATAATGAAGAACTGAAACTTATACAAGTTAACAAGCTAATAAATGCTAGAGTAAGAATTAATATTTACATCTACCTGACACTTTTCTATATGTTTTGTGTGAAAACACCCCAGGAGGAAAAGTTAAAATGCACATTGTTTGTATTTTAGAAAGGTGGCCAGTTCATTATCTGTTTTATAGAATATTTTAGAAGCAGTAGCACTGTGTGCATGCAGAAAAATCACTTTCAACCTATTTGTGTATACATTTAATATATATTGATTTCTGTAAAGAAAATTTGACATGGTAAGGTGACAATGAACGGAGAATGCAAAAGCTAAATTAGGAGGCTATGTTCTAGGTGGTATTTCAGTTGGGTGTGATTTCACTGTGCTCTCCAGAACACTCAGTTCATTGGAGGGTTGGTGTGAATTTGATGGTACTACAAGTTATTGTATTTTCAAGAAGTCAAAAAAAGGAGTTTTCTGGCTGTAGTATGAGGTAGTTCTCGTGATGTTCAAGAAAGGTGTCAGTGAAGGAACAAGCCTGGTACCTTGTGCCTTCACTTTGTTCCTGGTTGAAGGGACAATCACCTCATGGCTCCTTCAAATACCCTATTGTTGTTATCTACAGCAGGAATTATTAGAGCTAAAAGGCAATATTCATGGATCCTGCACTATACCATTTTGACATTCAGTCTTCGAAACCATGAACTAAATAAACCTCTTTTCTTCATAAGTAGCCACAATTGGATAGTTTTGTTAGAGTGACAAAAGCTGAGTATATAAATGGGCATATCTCATTTCCTTTCTCCTAACAATTAAACCCTCATGCTAGGTGAGCCGTTGGTAGATGCTCATCCTTCTGTGAGCTCCAAATCAATGACTGTAAAATGATGAATCAGGAACACTAAGGGAAAAGTGGAATGAATACTATCTCACTGTTGCTTCTTCCCTGTGCCTCATCTCTCCTTATTCCTGTCTTCCCTCTCCATTCCTGGCTGTCCCAAATCAGTCATTAGCAGTTCAAAGAACAACTCTCTACTCATGATAAAATTCCATGAGATATTAAGGGAAAAGATACATAGATTTTCTGGGAATCTGACAACCTAAGGCAAATGTTCTTAGAAATATAAAAGACATTGTAGAGTTTACACTTATGTTTTATCAATTTATACTATCTTTTGAATATCTTAATTTAGATTTGTTCTAAATTATATGCAAGAGGATTGCATAAATGTTCCATTTCAGTAAGTGTCCCTTGGCTATAGCTGATTGTTCTTAGTGGGTTTTGAGTGTGACTTTTATTTGCAAACAAATAACTTCATACTGCTTCTTTCAAAACCCACTGGCATTGGTTTTCACACATGTGCTGAAAATGCTGCAGTGATCAATGTAAAATGCTTTTTCATGCCATGAATTAATCATAAGTGGCATATGTTACTTTAATAAATGAATATGTAGATATTAATTATACCTAAGAAGGTATAATTGCTAATATTAAAAATGATATGGATTCTAAGAATATGGGGACTGTGCTAGTAACACACACCTGCCACTTTTAACATTACATATAGATATGTAATTATATGAGGTAGAGGGTCTGGTGTATGTTACTCTGGCATTTCTAGATATACTTTATTTCTACCCTAAGATGGTAAACTGGCTGGTTTTGTGTGACAACTTGACACAGGCTGGAGTTATCACAGAGAAATAGCTTCAGTTGGGGAAATGCCTCCACAAGATCCAGCTGTAAGGCATTTTCTCAATTAGTGATCAAGGGGGGAGGTCCATCTCTGAGCTGGTAGTCTTGGATTCTATAAGAGAGCAAGCTGAGCAAGCCAGGGGAAGCAAGCCAGTAAGTAACATCCCTCTATGGCCTCTGCATCAGCTCCTGTTTCTGACCTGCTTGAAATCCAGTCCTGACATCCTTTGGTGATGAACAGCAATGTGGAAAGTGTAAGCTGAATAAACCCTTTCCTCTCCAACTGCTTCTTGGTCGTGATGTTTGTGCAGGAGTAGAAGCCTGACTAAGACAGTGGGATAAGTAGATAAGTAGATACTGACATTTTTTTCTAGAGGTGTGCTTTCTAACTCTTTCAGGAACAATCTTTCTAAATTATTAAACAGAACAGTTCTCATTCATATTTGAATATCTTATCTGCAAACAAACAAATTAGTCACCACCATTATTCCATATGATTTCTCAAATTGCAATCAAAACCTAAGGTTCCTTCTCTGCTGCATTTTTGTTAACATTATTTATAAACATTAAGTATGTAATAGAAAGAGGATCAAAAGGCTTAGTTGATTAAATATGAATAAGAAAATTAGATAAAGCATGAATTTAATAATGAAAATTATCTCTACCTGTTTCCATTCTCAAACAATTAAAATTCCTCTTCAAAAACTTAATAATTAAGTTTCATAACTCAAAATATGCAATTCTTTCTGTTTAAAAAAGTAATTATCAGCCTCTCTGAATATATATATGAGTGCACTTATGTTCTCTTCATCTGAAGAAATTTTCCCTGATTAGAAGAGGCTTTTTAAAAAATATATACACAACTCAATTTTATAAGTGATTTTTTTTCAAATTGAAGTAAAAACCAAAAGAGCCATCTACTGAGATAGCTAAGACTCAGTGGAGGGATTTCTCACTCACCCCTCAGAGAACTGCTGTGGGAAATAGCTAAATGGGATCCTGACAGTATTTTCATACTCAAAACAAAAATATAAATGACAGTATTTTCATTACTGCTAATATTGAAAATATTGGAGTCTAAATATTTATACTCTGGAGAAAGATGAAATGGAAGTTTGACTGAATTAGGAGGGGACAAAATAGAAAACATATGCTAATCACCAAAATAGATTTGGAAAATTTATGAATCAATCAGCATTTAATGTCCTTTGTAGAGTTTCATCTTTTTTTCCCCTCTGACATTTAGGAAGAAAGTTAAATTGAAAAAAGTAAAATAAAAAACCAAAGTGAAACAAATATACTAAAGAAAATTATCAATTTAATGAAGGTCTTAATTAGATGATTCATGAGGTCTCTACTTGCACCCACCCATGGGTCAGTCAATAAATAATGTGCTTGAGAGACCTTGTGTAAATAGTGTTTTGGCATTGGGGAAAGGTGAGATTAAAACGAACTCCTGGACTAGGTCTTGGCATCTGCACTCCACTGAGGCTGAGAGTCAGTGTGAGCTGAAGCAAAAATGATTCTGTGCAGGACAAATTGTCCTTCAAGTCTGCTGTGCTGCACTCACTAATGTGAAAATATTGAAGCTGCCATAAACATATAAAGGAACACTGCTTAAAAAACAGTATACACTTTAAACTCCTAGAATTATCCCTTGCTTTTGACCTTAGTGGAAATTTTTACCGTATGGAAACAAAATATTGCAAGGTGAGGAATGGCTGATAGAATTTGAGTTTCCCTCTTGGCTGTTTTGAGAATAAGCATGGCTTCTGTCGACGTGTTTGGAGTTGTTGGCAAGCCCTATCAGCTAATAAACAGTGGACATCTACAAGGTTAGACTCCCTGTAGGAGACAAGACTTAAATCTTACTTGAAATTACTCCAGAGGAGTTTGTCTACTTAAATATAATTTCCTTCGGAGTAAGCCATTTCCAAAGCATTACTCATTATTTCTCATTTTGAAAGGACAACTGAAAGCCATCTTTTCCTTGTAATACTTTCACATTGTTTCAACATTGCAGCCAGATGCCATTAGATGACAATACTTAAAGAGATAAACTAATTTCAGCACTTCATCTTTGAGATTAAGCCATATCTTTATGGCTCATTGCACTCTCAACTTATGCTTATACTTGAAAAAAATCTAATTTAAGTTTACTCATGGATTCGACTACATATAATGTCCCCCAAGATCATGTTTACATGTCTTTCATAGAGTATAAAAAAGTAAGACTCGAACTATTTCTAATTCTCTGAAGCATTAGAGTATCAAGACTTTTGTTTTGATGCTTTCAAACAACCATGCATATTCACGGAATTCTAACACAGTACTGAATCATACTGTGTCATTCCACCTTCAGGTAACAACTTATTGTGTCCAGCTGAATGCACCGAGACAGAGATTTCTCCCAATGAAATTGACTCTTCATAGTATAATCCAATAATTCTGATGGAGTGATTAAAAGTTCACTTCTTGGAAAAATGAGTATCAAAGAGATATTCCAAGGAGAATGTAAAAGAAGCTCAAACACTGAGTCTCCTTGAAGTAAATAATTTCATATACAGATTTCACTCCTCTAGAGACATGAAAATACCTGTATTGGCATTCTGAACTCATGGTGACAAAGGACAAACTCAGGTAACACTTCTAATAAATAATAAGTGAAACCTATTGTTAACACAGCCCCTCTGACACTCCTGAGTTATTACTTACTAAAATCTACACTTCATCTTTGCTACTTTGGGCCCAGTTGGGGAGTTCCCTAGGGCTGCTTTTCCCCAGATCTTACATCATTGCCTGCTCTCCTCTGCAGCTCTCAACCCTGTTCCTTCTGCTTTGCTCCATGGAGATACTAAATCCTTCTTTTTCCTTGGTTCCCTTGCATGGGGAATTTCAAGTCCTGCCTCTGTCTCCTTGCCCAGCCACTGGCCACAGCGACATTATTTACCAATTAGAACCAGCTGGGGACAGAGACCTGCAGCGCCTTACTTGCAGAATTCTTGTGTACATTTTTGGGAACCCAATTAACCTAATACAAGCATTAAATCAAATCCACCACAGAAGCTAATATAGCACATCACATGATTGAAAAGTAAAAGAAATGGTTTTAAAAGTGGCTTGGTGCAGAAGATACTAAGGTTCATCATAAGCCCCTGGCTCTGGTTTCATTCTGTATGTGGGTGGGCTCTTTGATGAAGAAAGTTGCCTATATTACATTTTCTTATCATTCCAAAATGAACATTATCATCTGGGAGCTTCATTACATCAGAGAAGTTGGAATGATAACATCTGTCTAACCTTTACTTGATCACAATTAGATGAACACAAGAATACAGCATCCTCTTAGGTTTAAAAATTTTTACCATTATTCCACCTTGAAAGCTCAGAGTGCAACTTCACCCAGACTGAATAAATGTGAAGCTGTAAGATCAGGCAGAAGTCATTTTTCCAGTGTCTGGGAACAGAAACCATTCTATCTTCTTGGGAATCATACCACCAGAATATCATATACAACCTAATCTTGTATAATTTCTTACATGGCAAAGATAATTAAAGGTCACACATGTAGGTACAACTGTATAGATGTAATAAACTACACTCTCAAACAAAACAATTAGCAAGATTGTTGACTTTGTTGACTTTGCTGTATGCAACTTTTAGCATTTCTTAAGCACTTTCACCCATATAGAAGAATATAAATACATGTAGCTTAAATTCAGAATTCAATCTTATTTTATTCAATTTATGCATATGCTTGTATGAGGATAGCTTATAATTGCACTTGTATAAGTAAAGTCATTACACTCTTTCCCCCTTCAATAAAAATATTATATAATGTTACTTTGGATTCTATCTGAAGATAAAATAACTAGAATACCAACTTAAAATATAAGATGCTGGAACAGAAGCATTTCAAATACTACATAAAATATCATGCAAGATAAGTACTAAATTTCCATGAATTTAAAGGTCTATAGAGATCATTTAATTGTGAAATTATCAAAATACTGTTAATATTTTCTCCATCAAATAAGGCTATCAGAAAGATTAACATTAGCATATCTTTATGAACGACAAATTTAAGAACTCTCTGTTCACACAAACATATACAACTGCACCTCACTTCAGATAGATTTTTCATGGTACCTTTGTTTATCCTAAGGACCACTGAACTTCTCTTTATTCCTTGCCCTAAGTGCTAGGATTCAACAAAGAGCAAGATGTAAGTTACTGAAATTTCACAGTGCTTTCAGTCCAGTCAGGGACATGGGCATTGGCCTTGCTTTCCACAACTATACTTATTGTACTTAAGTAATACTTCACTACAGAACAAAATTAAGTGTATTTTTAAGAGGAAGTTTCCAGTGTTCCTGTTACATTGTCTGAGAGCCTGCTCTGGGAATTTTGGCATGTTGCTTTTGAGCTGATTATAAAGGAAGGGAAGGATGGGCTGTATCTTTTGCTTCGGAAAAAGAATCCCTCTCATGAGCAGAAAGAACACAATGATGGAGCTATTATGGATGGGTCATGCAGGAAATCGTAGCCTATAAGGAATTCAGTCTTTATACTGAAGTTCATTCTAGAATTTATCTTAAAATAGGCTTTAGGTTTTGTAGGTGAGTTGGTGCCCCCATTCCTCTACTGACGGCCCTGCCTAACAACTGGATGTGGTCTTTTCAGGTTCCATATCCCCAGTGTTGGGCATTTTAGCTAAGATCGCCCACACTGAGTCCTGGGAGCCACCTCTATCCTAGGTCTCTGGGACTTTCTAGAGATTGCCTCCACCCAACCACCTACCCACCCCTGCTGGCAGCTGCATATTTCCATTGATTCTCCTGGGCTTCTTTGCTTCTCTCCCGTCTCTCTCCATACCTGATCCTGCTCTCCTTTCCTCTTCCCCTTCCCTCTCTCACCCAGGTCCCTCCCTACCTCTGCCTCCCATGATTATGTTGATCCTCCTTCTAAATGGGATTAAAGCATCATCACTTGGACCATCATTCTTGTTTAATTTCTTAGGGTCTAAATCTGTTCCTGTCTAAAAGAAATGCAGGGGGCAAAAATGAAGCAGAGATGGAATGAATGGCCGACCAGTGACCAGCTCAACGTGGGATCTATCCCATGGGTGGGCACCAAACCCACTGTTAGTGATGCTATGTTGTGCTTATTGACAGGAGCCTAAATCCTCTGAGAGGCAGTACTAGCAGCTGACTAAAAGGGGCACAGATACTTAGAGCCAAGCATTGGACTGAGGTCAGGGTATCCTATGGAAGATTTAGGGGAAGAATTGAAGATGTGGAAGGGGATGGCAACCCTATAGGAAGACTAATAGTGTCAACTAACCTGGATTTCTGGGAGCTACCAGAGACTTAGCCATAGATTGGTTGATCCAAGGCCCACTGCACATACTTAGCAGAGTGGGAGTGGATTAGCCTAATCTTGTATAGACTTGATGCCCCAAGGAGGGTGGATGCAGGGGGGCAGAGGGGGCAATCTCTCAGGTGAAGGTGAAGGGGATGGGAGGACAAACTCTGTGAGAGGGTATCAGGAGTTGGAAAACATTTGGGATGTAACTAAATAACATAATTAATTAGTTAAAAAAACTGAATCTTGGGTGTGAGTCAATTCATTATCCTTGGGTATACTGACTGACAATAAAGTGAACATCTTATTCATACACACAGACACACAGACACAGACACACACACACACACACACACACACACATGAATAGGCTTTAGTAAAGGTTGGACGAAGGGATATGCTAAGATATACATTAAGTGGACATAGAGGTTTGTATTAAAGATGTGAGAATGAATGGATAGGCTACTTGATAGGGCACCTGAGAGTTGATGGGGGGGGGGTTCTCTGAGAGAGAAACAGTTAACAAAAAGATGATGTATATGAATGGAAGCAAAAGGTTAAGTAAAAGAAAGACGGTAAATGACAGATAGATATATAGCTAGATGATTGATAGGTAGACAAACAGACAGAAAGATATTAAATGATAATCTGTAAAAACCCTGAGTGAAAAAAATAAAAGGTTAAATAAACAACTCAATAGCAACCCTACAAACATACTAGTTTTCAAGTATTACTTGTTTTATTTGACCAAAAGTAAAAAGATACTATACAAAACAGCCCTACACAACCAATCATATGGAATGGAAAGTGATATTTCACAGGAGAATTTTAACTCTTGCATGATGCCTTTTGATATTTTTCTACAATAATTTTATTTTTAAAATATTGACTTGGGCTGATCAGTTTTTGTCAACTTGACACAAATTACAGTTATCTGGGGAGAGAGAATCTCAAGTGAGGAGCTACACCCATCACATTGACTTGCGGGCACATCTGTAGTTTAATGATTTATGTGGTGGTCCCAGTCCACTGTGGGAAGTGTCACCATTGAACAAGTGGTCCTCTGATAGGCAGCAATGCAGGCTGAGCAACCCATATGGAGCACACCTATGAGAAAAATTTCCCAATGGCCTCTGCCTCTGCTCCTGCTGGAGTCGGTTCTTGCCCCGACTTCCCTCAGGGCTGGATTGTGATCAGGATGTCTGAGTCAAATAATCCCTTTCCACCCTACATTTGTTTTGGTCAATGTTTTATCACGCAACAGCAGAATCAGAAAATCACTGACTGACTGTCATTCATTTGGGCAACACTTGCTTTGGTATTTTTACCATCTTGTTTTATGTTTATCTGCAGTCAACCATGTTTGATTAATAACTTATACTTTAAAATAAATAAGCATTTTGCATATTTAGAAACATGTTAATTGCTTAAATATGTGATCCTCATGGACAACAGCATCACTGTATTTTATCAATAGTACATAGTTTATTATGATCCACTCACAATGAAATCTTAGAGAGGTGCTGAACAACCTGAAGCAGAAATCACAGTTCTTTTGAGTGATTTTCAGCGCAGTCTTCCATGTCTTCTAAATGCTGAACCGAAGCCATACGGCCTGGTGTAAATGAGCCAGTTTTATGTCTATCAGGTTTCTTTATTTACTTTACAATAAAAACGCAAAATTCAATTAAGAGGGCAATGTTTTCCAAATAATTTGTTTTTGTTTATCTACCCTGTAGTCCTGTGTGTCTGTGTGTGTCTGTGTGTGTCTCTGTATGTGTGCATATATGCAATAGCATACATGTGGAGATCAAAACACAACTTGCAGGCTTTGGTCCTCTCTATATTCACCATGCAGGTGTTGGGGTTTAAACACAATCCACAGGGCTTGGCAACAAACACCTTCACCTTCTGAGCTATCTTGCTAGCCTTGGGAATAATTTTGTTTGTTTCTCTCTCTCTCTCTCTCTCTCTCTCTCTCTCTCTCTCTCTCTCTCTCTCTCTGTGTGTGTGTGTGTGTGTGTGTGTGTCTCCCTTCCTTCCTTCCTCCCTTCCCTTCCCTTCCCTTCCCTTCCCTTCCCTTCCCTTCCCTCTTCTCTTCTCTTCTCTTCTCTTCTCCTCTCCTCCTCCCCTCCTCTCCTCTCCTCTCCTCTCCTCTCCTCTCCTCTCCTCTCCTCTCCTCTCCTCTTTCTCTCTCTCTCTCTCTCTCTCTCTCTCTCTCTCTCTCTCTCTCTCTCTTTCTTTCTTTCTTTCTTTCTTTCTTTCTTTCTTTCTTTCTTTCTTTTTTGTTTTTTTTTCCAGACAGGGTTTCTTTGTGTAGCCCTGGCTGTCCTGGAACTCATTCTGTAGACCAGGTTGGCCTTGAACTCAGAAATCTGAGTGCCTCTGCCTCCCAAGTACTGGGATTAAAGGCATGCACCACCACTGCCTGGCTGTGAGTTATCTCACTGGCATTGGGAATAATTTTCTTAAAATAAAACTAGTAATTGAGACCAATTTATAATAAAAATCAATTTATAATACACACAAGAATCAGTCTAGAACATTAATCCTTTCTCCCCACTTCTAGAAAATTCTATTATTGTGGCTAAATTACAAATCTCTTTCCAATAGCCATGATGTATAGGAAGGATTACCAAAAGTTTTAGCAAGATCAATGAGCAAGTATCTGTCAACTTCAGTGTTCTTTCATAAAAATATAATATTATAATTTATGTGTCAATATAAGTGACCCATAAATGAAAGTTGTACATTATTTTTCTAAGTGAAAGATGATTTTGAATATCAAAATACTCATAAACATGAAGAGATTTGTCCCTGTACTCTAAAAAAACATTAATTCTTTCTATAAAATCATGTTATAGGAACTACACCAAAATGGACAAATTTATCACGATGCATGTCTTCACAACTAAGGTTGCCAACACCTTAAATCATGATTTTTTAAAAAGTACACTTATGTAAATAAGTGTGTTGCACTTAAATTATTCATTTTTCAAAATAAGATTTAGTTATGTTGAGATATTTGTCAAAATTAAAATTCTATCTCTATCCTCCTGCTAAGTTTAGTGGCACAGATGCCATGAAGCCTAAATTTGAACATACAACTTTTAAAAGTGGGGCATATAATGCCACTCCATAAGTAGAATACGGGGGTCTCTTGGCACGTTTCAAGGCCATAAATTCCCTTCCTACATTTAGTAACTTTACTAAAAATGAAAAGTTAAGAATGGTGTGTAGAAGATGCTATGAAATATGTATAATTTTTCATACTGGTTGATGGACATGGAGATGTTTTTGCATAAGGAGACCATCCTACATGATTGACAGTGATATCAAGGGGCCATGGAGTGTTCTCCTAGAGAAATCAGGGTGTTTATTTTCAATACTTCTGCCCAATTCAGGTATGGGTGCCTGAAGCAAGGATGGCAAGGAAGATGGTAGCTACAGTGACAATGTCGGAAGCTGTGCTGTGAGTAAGAGTGAGAATGCCTTACAAGCTATGCCAGAGTATGAATAGAATAAGAAGAACATCAATGAAGTGTGGCAGCGACATGGCCGGGTAGGTAGATGGTTCCTGAAAAGATTTTTTTAAAAGTGAATTATTGGGAGTTGGCGTCAGGGATTTTTATTATCAGAGGAGGAATGGTCAGGAAAGGATAGAAAACCACAACGAGTTTTGTTACTATTCAGATGTGAATCTGAGCTATGAATGCAAAGGTGTGTGCATTTCAAAGCATTCTCCACAGAAACATAACCAGACAATCTCTCATTAGCTGATGAGATCATGGGAAGATCAATGGTGTAGTTTTAGTATGACGCTCCAAAGCTTCCAATACAAGAAAAGCCAGCAGTTTGGTTACAGGTTGAAGGCTGGAAAATGTAAAAACAGAAACAGTTTAAATATATAAACTTAAAGACAAGCAAAAGGAGTTCCCTTCCCTGTACTTACAGTAGGGCCAATATTTTTGTCCTACTGAAGCATTCAGCTAGTTGGTTGAAGCCCACCTACATCAAGTAAGACATTATGCTTTTTTCAGTCTCATCGTCAATGCTTATTTTCATTAGGAAACATCCTCATGGGCTCTCGTAAAGTCACACTCAAACACCTATGAGGGAGCTCCTCCCTTCACTGCACGGGTATGAAATTCACAACCCCAATGCAAACATGGAAGTATACACGTCTAAAACACCGAAGACCCCTATCTTCATCACTGTATATTGTTGTTCTTTAAAACTAGGGGTCCTTCCACATAAAACCAGAGACACTGAAATTGATAGAGGAGAAAGTGGGGAAAAACCTCGAAGATATGGGCACAGGGAAAAAATTCCTCAACAGAACACC